>NW_027394278.1:1466627-1507412 GCF_049309525.1 Garra rufa | reverse complement strand
GGTCCATAAAGTATATCTGCAAGTTTTCTTAAGTTTTTATGAAGCATAAGTAGCTTTTTTTAGCCTTTTTAAACCGATTTTTACAGCAGTAATTTGCATATGCAATTCAGCTCAGCCAATGTGTGTTTTTGGCCTGTTTTTTGGTGGAAAAAGGGTGTATTTTTGTTGCTGTGGCGCTTGTTTGCGGATCTATATCGTATAGATATTCTGTTTCTGGTGCCAGTCCATTACTGCTAGCATGCTAATGCTAATATTAATCAATTAACTCTTAAAAGAACACTAATAAGGCTAAAATACTGTAATTAATGAGCTTTAAATGTTAATCTAACTTGAGCTTAAATCCTCTCACATCCGCTTAGATCCCATCTTTCAGACAAGAGAATGGCTCAGGCTTTTATGTTAATTAAACCTAATAAAGTGCTATTAAGGTTAAGAAAACATATGGAATACACTGCAAGTAAGCTATAATTACGTTTCAAATTGACTGCAACCAGTTTTTGCTCCAGTTCTGGTTAAGTTACCGTCAGGTTACTCCTAGGTTGTGGTTACGTTATGGTTACGTTGCTTGAAGGTTATAGTTGGGTTATTCTTCAAATTTTTGGTTTTAATCTGCAGTTATGTTGTCTCTCGGTTATAATTGGGTTACCCTTGGGTTGTGGTATAAGTTGTGCCTTGATCGCAGTTAAGTTATTCTTCATTTGCGGGTAGAATACGTTTAGCTTGGAGCTGAATTACTGTGTTGGTTCGGGCCTAGATTTAGTTCCTGGGTCTACCAGTGCTAGGTTTAGGCGAAGTGTTGGTTCGGGCCTTGATTTATTTCCTGGGTCTACCAATGCTAGGTTTAGGCGACGTCTTGGTCCGAGGCTAGATTTAGTTCCTGGGTGTACCAATGCTAGGTTTAGGCGAAGTGTTGGTTCGAGGCTAGGCGACATCTTGGTTCCAGGCTAGATTTAGTTCCTTGGTCTACCAATACTAGGTTTAGGCAAAGTGTTGGTTCGGGCCTAGATTTAGTTCCTGGGTCTACCAATGCTAGGTTTAGGCGACGTCTTGGTCCGAGGTTAGATTTAGTTACTGGGTCAACCAATGCTAGGTTTAGGCGAAGTGTTGGTTCGGGCCTAGATTTAGTTTCTGGGTCTACCAATGCTAGGTTTAAGCGACGTCTTGGTCCGAGGTCAGATTTAGTTGCTGGGTCTACCAATGCTAGGTTTAGGCGAAGTGTTGGTTCGTGGCTAGGCGACGTCTTGGTTCCAGGCTAGATTTAGTTCCTGGGTCTACCAATGCTAGGTTTAGGCGACGTCTTGGTCCGAGGCTAGATTTAGTTCCTTGGTCTACCAATGCTAGGTTTAGGCGAAGTGTTGGTTCGGGCCTAGATTTAGTTTCTGGGTCTACCAATACTAGGTTTAAGCGACGTCTTGGTCCGAGGTCAGATTTAGTTGCTGGGTCTACCAATGCTAGGTTTAGGCGAAGTGTTGGTTCGTGGCTAGGCGACGTCTTGGTTCCAGGCTAGATTTAGTTCCTGGGTCTACCAATGCTAGGTTTAGGCGACGTCCTGGTCCGACGCTAGATTTAGTTCCTTGGTCTACCAATGCTAGGTTTAGGCGAAGTGTTGGTTCGGGCCTAGATTTAGTTTCTGGGTCTACCAATGCTAGGTTTAAGCGACGTCTTGGTCCGAGGTCAGATTTAGTTGCTGGGTCTACCAATGCTAGGTTTAGGCGAAGTGTTGGTTCGTGGCTAGGCGACGTCTTGGTTCCAGGCTAGATTTAGTTCCTTGTTCTACCAATGCTAGGTTTAGGCGAAGTGTTGGTTCGTGGCTAGATTTAGTTCCTGGGTCTACCAATGCTAGGTTTAGTGTCTGAAATCCTGGTTTGTCGACATTCTTGAATAGGATGAAATCTTTTGTATCTAAATGCTAAATGAAATTATTTACAGTGAACCAGGAGGCGATAGACCTGTCTGGGCCACACGCCCCCCCAAAAAGCCTGTCTGGGCTTAGGTTCACCTCCCCCTCCCACATCTCCTCCCCGCACAAACAGGAAGGAGACATCGGAGGGAGCGAATTTCAAATCGCATTCAAAAAACAAGCCCCTATAGAGGATTCTGTGCGTAAAATCTGGTATGTCAAGTCCGATGGCTCTGGCGAAGGTTAGGTTAGAAAAATTACAACAGCTCCCCCCAACCTAGCACCCGTCTAGGAAAGTTTGAAGTAGGGAGACTGAGGATAGTGCACGGGCCGACGCATGTCTGACTATACCAAGGAAGCCTTTATCTATCTCCCATTCCAGGAGAATAGCCTTAGTAGGCATGGGGCTAAGAATGTGGAAGACCAGGAATTCGGTTTCGGTTAGATTTAGTGCGAAGGTTGGTTCGAAGTTCGATCTGAACATCAATCGGCTCTGGGAACGCAAAGTTTTTGACTAAACTTACTCCAGACCAGCGAATCAGGCAGTAACCCGAAAGTCACTGCCCGATAATCCTGATCGGGCATTGCATTCCGTCAGCGAGTGCTGTTTAAGGTTTCAAAATTGACTGCGACCAGCCTTTGCTCAAATTGTGGTCAAGTTAACGTCAGGTAACTCTTAGCTTGTAGTTCCGTTGTGTTGGGAAGACTAGGGTTCAAGTCCATAGGGCTACGAACGGTAGGTTTAGGTTAAGTGTTGGCTCGGGCCTAGATTTAGTCCTTAGGTCTACCGACGGTAGGTTTAGGTTTAAGTGTTGGTTCGGGGCTAGATTTAGTCCTTAGGTCTACCAACGGTAGGTTTAGGTTGAGTGTTGGTTTGAGTGGTGATAGATCAAGTAGAAGATGTGTATAATATTTCTTCAAAGAGGCAACTCTTGCCATACTTTCTCTACTCCCTCAAAGTATGGTTACGAGAGGGAAATGTTTAAGACACTTCATCAGTAGTGGACCTCAGATTCATCGGGTGTTTCGGCACTTTAAACACTAGACACCCTCCTCTGAGGCGGCCCGCCTTGGTTGATCATTTCCAGGCGAGTGTCTCATAGCCAATTGCTAATCGAGTTTGGTCAGGCCCACAATCGTGTAGTTGGGGCCTGGTTTGAGTTTTGAACGAATTTGTCCTTTAAAACGAGTTTTAAAAACATTAAATGCTATTACTTGCATTGAACAATAAAGCAGTACCAGTGTAGGTTGAAGTAAATTAGAAAGAGCAATGTAAAAGTCAAAGTTAGATGTCTAATAACAGAAATAAGGACTGAAATGCCGCCCTAAATGGCCTAAAACAACCACGTAAGGTCAAAGGTCAATCTGTAATTTGAATGTTTAGATAGTGGAGTTAAAAGGTTATGTAGCCATTGAGATTATTTAGAGGCCTTAATATAATAACCGAGTCTAAAATAGCATAATTTAGGACTGAATTTTCCACATAAGCGCCAAAAAAGGCAACGGACGGCGAAAGGTCGAAGGTCGTGACTGGCGGATGTCAAGCATCAAGCTTCTACCAGACCTCCCTCCTAAAAGTTATGGCAACGCAAACAGACATCACCCTCACACAAGGATAACCGCTGGATGCGATAACTTCTGAAGATGAATGGAAATTAATCCCTGGTTTTGTGTTTCGGCCTACCTGACTATACGACGGTGAGTAAAAAAATAATTTTGAGATGACTATCCTTTTGGAATCCTCCCGGTCCATAAAGTATATCTGCAAGTTTTCTTAAGTTTTTATGAAGCATAAGTAGCTTTTTTTAGCCTTTTTAAACCGATTTTTACAGCAGTAATTTGCATATGCAATTCAGCTCAGCCAATGTGTGTTTTTGGCCTGTTTTTTGGTGGAAAAAGGGTGTATTTTTGTTGCTGTGGCGCTTGTTTGCGGATCTATATCGTATAGATATTCTGTTTCTGGTGCCAGTCCATTACTGCTAGCATGCTAATGCTAATATTAATCAATTAACTCTTAAAAGAACACTAATAAGGCTAAAATACTGTAATTAATGAGCTTTAAATGTTAATCTAACTTGAGCTTAAATCCTCTCACATCCGCTTAGATCCCATCTTTCAGACAAGAGAATGGCTCAGGCTTTTATGTTAATTAAACCTAATAAAGTGCTATTAAGGTTAAGAAAACATATGGAATACACTGCAAGTAAGCTATAATTACGTTTCAAATTGACTGCAACCAGTTTTTGCTCCAGTTCTGGTTAAGTTACCGTCAGGTTACTCCTAGGTTGTGGTTACGTTATGGTTACGTTGCTTGAAGGTTATAGTTGGGTTATTCTTCAAATTTTTGGTTTTAATCTGCAGTTATGTTGTCTCTCGGTTATAATTGGGTTACCCTTGGGTTGTGGTATAAGTTGTGCCTTGATCGCAGTTAAGTTATTCTTCATTTGCGGGTAGAATACGTTTAGCTTGGAGCTGAATTACTGTGTTGGTTCGGGCCTAGATTTAGTTCCTGGGTCTACCAGTGCTAGGTTTAGGCGAAGTGTTGGTTCGGGCCTTGATTTATTTCCTGGGTCTACCAATGCTAGGTTTAGGCGACGTCTTGGTCCGAGGCTAGATTTAGTTCCTGGGTGTACCAATGCTAGGTTTAGGCGAAGTGTTGGTTCGAGGCTAGGCGACATCTTGGTTCCAGGCTAGATTTAGTTCCTTGGTCTACCAATACTAGGTTTAGGCAAAGTGTTGGTTCGGGCCTAGATTTAGTTCCTGGGTCTACCAATGCTAGGTTTAGGCGACGTCTTGGTCCGAGGTTAGATTTAGTTACTGGGTCAACCAATGCTAGGTTTAGGCGAAGTGTTGGTTCGGGCCTAGATTTAGTTTCTGGGTCTACCAATGCTAGGTTTAAGCGACGTCTTGGTCCGAGGTCAGATTTAGTTGCTGGGTCTACCAATGCTAGGTTTAGGCGAAGTGTTGGTTCGTGGCTAGGCGACGTCTTGGTTCCAGGCTAGATTTAGTTCCTGGGTCTACCAATGCTAGGTTTAGGCGACGTCTTGGTCCGAGGCTAGATTTAGTTCCTTGGTCTACCAATGCTAGGTTTAGGCGAAGTGTTGGTTCGGGCCTAGATTTAGTTTCTGGGTCTACCAATACTAGGTTTAAGCGACGTCTTGGTCCGAGGTCAGATTTAGTTGCTGGGTCTACCAATGCTAGGTTTAGGCGAAGTGTTGGTTCGTGGCTAGGCGACGTCTTGGTTCCAGGCTAGATTTAGTTCCTGGGTCTACCAATGCTAGGTTTAGGCGACGTCCTGGTCCGACGCTAGATTTAGTTCCTTGGTCTACCAATGCTAGGTTTAGGCGAAGTGTTGGTTCGGGCCTAGATTTAGTTTCTGGGTCTACCAATGCTAGGTTTAAGCGACGTCTTGGTCCGAGGTCAGATTTAGTTGCTGGGTCTACCAATGCTAGGTTTAGGCGAAGTGTTGGTTCGTGGCTAGGCGACGTCTTGGTTCCAGGCTAGATTTAGTTCCTTGTTCTACCAATGCTAGGTTTAGGCGAAGTGTTGGTTCGTGGCTAGATTTAGTTCCTGGGTCTACCAATGCTAGGTTTAGTGTCTGAAATCCTGGTTTGTCGACATTCTTGAATAGGATGAAATCTTTTGTATCTAAATGCTAAATGAAATTATTTACAGTGAACCAGGAGGCGATAGACCTGTCTGGGCCACACGCCCCCCCAAAAAGCCTGTCTGGGCTTAGGTTCACCTCCCCCTCCCACATCTCCTCCCCGCACAAACAGGAAGGAGACATCGGAGGGAGCGAATTTCAAATCGCATTCAAAAAACAAGCCCCTATAGAGGATTCTGTGCGTAAAATCTGGTATGTCAAGTCCGATGGCTCTGGCGAAGGTTAGGTTAGAAAAATTACAACAGCTCCCCCCAACCTAGCACCCGTCTAGGAAAGTTTGAAGTAGGGAGACTGAGGATAGTGCACGGGCCGACGCATGTCTGACTATACCAAGGAAGCCTTTATCTATCTCCCATTCCAGGAGAATAGCCTTAGTAGGCATGGGGCTAAGAATGTGGAAGACCAGGAATTCGGTTTCGGTTAGATTTAGTGCGAAGGTTGGTTCGAAGTTCGATCTGAACATCAATCGGCTCTGGGAACGCAAAGTTTTTGACTAAACTTACTCCAGACCAGCGAATCAGGCAGTAACCCGAAAGTCACTGCCCGATAATCCTGATCGGGCATTGCATTCCGTCAGCGAGTGCTGTTTAAGGTTTCAAAATTGACTGCGACCAGCCTTTGCTCAAATTGTGGTCAAGTTAACGTCAGGTAACTCTTAGCTTGTAGTTCCGTTGTGTTGGGAAGACTAGGGTTCAAGTCCATAGGGCTACGAACGGTAGGTTTAGGTTAAGTGTTGGCTCGGGCCTAGATTTAGTCCTTAGGTCTACCGACGGTAGGTTTAGGTTTAAGTGTTGGTTCGGGGCTAGATTTAGTCCTTAGGTCTACCAACGGTAGGTTTAGGTTGAGTGTTGGTTTGAGTGGTGATAGATCAAGTAGAAGATGTGTATAATATTTCTTCAAAGAGGCAACTCTTGCCATACTTTCTCTACTCCCTCAAAGTATGGTTACGAGAGGGAAATGTTTAAGACACTTCATCAGTAGTGGACCTCAGATTCATCGGGTGTTTCGGCACTTTAAACACTAGACACCCTCCTCTGAGGCGGCCCGCCTTGGTTGATCATTTCCAGGCGAGTGTCTCATAGCCAATTGCTAATCGAGTTTGGTCAGGCCCACAATCGTGTAGTTGGGGCCTGGTTTGAGTTTTGAACGAATTTGTCCTTTAAAACGAGTTTTAAAAACATTAAATGCTATTACTTGCATTGAACAATAAAGCAGTACCAGTGTAGGTTGAAGTAAATTAGAAAGAGCAATGTAAAAGTCAAAGTTAGATGTCTAATAACAGAAATAAGGACTGAAATGCCGCCCTAAATGGCCTAAAACAACCACGTAAGGTCAAAGGTCAATCTGTAATTTGAATGTTTAGATAGTGGAGTTAAAAGGTTATGTAGCCATTGAGATTATTTAGAGGCCTTAATATAATAACCGAGTCTAAAATAGCATAATTTAGGACTGAATTTTCCACATAAGCGCCAAAAAAGGCAACGGACGGCGAAAGGTCGAAGGTCGTGACTGGCGGATGTCAAGCATCAAGCTTCTACCAGACCTCCCTCCTAAAAGTTATGGCAACGCAAACAGACATCACCCTCACACAAGGATAACCGCTGGATGCGATAACTTCTGAAGATGAATGGAAATTAATCCCTGGTTTTGTGTTTCGGCCTACCTGACTATACGACGGTGAGTAAAAAAATAATTTTGAGATGACTATCCTTTTGGAATCCTCCCGGTCCATAAAGTATATCTGCAAGTTTTCTTAAGTTTTTATGAAGCATAAGTAGCTTTTTTTAGCCTTTTTAAACCGATTTTTACAGCAGTAATTTGCATATGCAATTCAGCTCAGCCAATGTGTGTTTTTGGCCTGTTTTTTGGTGGAAAAAGGGTGTATTTTTGTTGCTGTGGCGCTTGTTTGCGGATCTATATCGTATAGATATTCTGTTTCTGGTGCCAGTCCATTACTGCTAGCATGCTAATGCTAATATTAATCAATTAACTCTTAAAAGAACACTAATAAGGCTAAAATACTGTAATTAATGAGCTTTAAATGTTAATCTAACTTGAGCTTAAATCCTCTCACATCCGCTTAGATCCCATCTTTCAGACAAGAGAATGGCTCAGGCTTTTATGTTAATTAAACCTAATAAAGTGCTATTAAGGTTAAGAAAACATATGGAATACACTGCAAGTAAGCTATAATTACGTTTCAAATTGACTGCAACCAGTTTTTGCTCCAGTTCTGGTTAAGTTACCGTCAGGTTACTCCTAGGTTGTGGTTACGTTATGGTTACGTTGCTTGAAGGTTATAGTTGGGTTATTCTTCAAATTTTTGGTTTTAATCTGCAGTTATGTTGTCTCTCGGTTATAATTGGGTTACCCTTGGGTTGTGGTATAAGTTGTGCCTTGATCGCAGTTAAGTTATTCTTCATTTGCGGGTAGAATACGTTTAGCTTGGAGCTGAATTACTGTGTTGGTTCGGGCCTAGATTTAGTTCCTGGGTCTACCAGTGCTAGGTTTAGGCGAAGTGTTGGTTCGGGCCTTGATTTATTTCCTGGGTCTACCAATGCTAGGTTTAGGCGACGTCTTGGTCCGAGGCTAGATTTAGTTCCTGGGTGTACCAATGCTAGGTTTAGGCGAAGTGTTGGTTCGAGGCTAGGCGACATCTTGGTTCCAGGCTAGATTTAGTTCCTTGGTCTACCAATACTAGGTTTAGGCAAAGTGTTGGTTCGGGCCTAGATTTAGTTCCTGGGTCTACCAATGCTAGGTTTAGGCGACGTCTTGGTCCGAGGTTAGATTTAGTTACTGGGTCAACCAATGCTAGGTTTAGGCGAAGTGTTGGTTCGGGCCTAGATTTAGTTTCTGGGTCTACCAATGCTAGGTTTAAGCGACGTCTTGGTCCGAGGTCAGATTTAGTTGCTGGGTCTACCAATGCTAGGTTTAGGCGAAGTGTTGGTTCGTGGCTAGGCGACGTCTTGGTTCCAGGCTAGATTTAGTTCCTGGGTCTACCAATGCTAGGTTTAGGCGACGTCTTGGTCCGAGGCTAGATTTAGTTCCTTGGTCTACCAATGCTAGGTTTAGGCGAAGTGTTGGTTCGGGCCTAGATTTAGTTTCTGGGTCTACCAATACTAGGTTTAAGCGACGTCTTGGTCCGAGGTCAGATTTAGTTGCTGGGTCTACCAATGCTAGGTTTAGGCGAAGTGTTGGTTCGTGGCTAGGCGACGTCTTGGTTCCAGGCTAGATTTAGTTCCTGGGTCTACCAATGCTAGGTTTAGGCGACGTCCTGGTCCGACGCTAGATTTAGTTCCTTGGTCTACCAATGCTAGGTTTAGGCGAAGTGTTGGTTCGGGCCTAGATTTAGTTTCTGGGTCTACCAATGCTAGGTTTAAGCGACGTCTTGGTCCGAGGTCAGATTTAGTTGCTGGGTCTACCAATGCTAGGTTTAGGCGAAGTGTTGGTTCGTGGCTAGGCGACGTCTTGGTTCCAGGCTAGATTTAGTTCCTTGTTCTACCAATGCTAGGTTTAGGCGAAGTGTTGGTTCGTGGCTAGATTTAGTTCCTGGGTCTACCAATGCTAGGTTTAGTGTCTGAAATCCTGGTTTGTCGACATTCTTGAATAGGATGAAATCTTTTGTATCTAAATGCTAAATGAAATTATTTACAGTGAACCAGGAGGCGATAGACCTGTCTGGGCCACACGCCCCCCCAAAAAGCCTGTCTGGGCTTAGGTTCACCTCCCCCTCCCACATCTCCTCCCCGCACAAACAGGAAGGAGACATCGGAGGGAGCGAATTTCAAATCGCATTCAAAAAACAAGCCCCTATAGAGGATTCTGTGCGTAAAATCTGGTATGTCAAGTCCGATGGCTCTGGCGAAGGTTAGGTTAGAAAAATTACAACAGCTCCCCCCAACCTAGCACCCGTCTAGGAAAGTTTGAAGTAGGGAGACTGAGGATAGTGCACGGGCCGACGCATGTCTGACTATACCAAGGAAGCCTTTATCTATCTCCCATTCCAGGAGAATAGCCTTAGTAGGCATGGGGCTAAGAATGTGGAAGACCAGGAATTCGGTTTCGGTTAGATTTAGTGCGAAGGTTGGTTCGAAGTTCGATCTGAACATCAATCGGCTCTGGGAACGCAAAGTTTTTGACTAAACTTACTCCAGACCAGCGAATCAGGCAGTAACCCGAAAGTCACTGCCCGATAATCCTGATCGGGCATTGCATTCCGTCAGCGAGTGCTGTTTAAGGTTTCAAAATTGACTGCGACCAGCCTTTGCTCAAATTGTGGTCAAGTTAACGTCAGGTAACTCTTAGCTTGTAGTTCCGTTGTGTTGGGAAGACTAGGGTTCAAGTCCATAGGGCTACGAACGGTAGGTTTAGGTTAAGTGTTGGCTCGGGCCTAGATTTAGTCCTTAGGTCTACCGACGGTAGGTTTAGGTTTAAGTGTTGGTTCGGGGCTAGATTTAGTCCTTAGGTCTACCAACGGTAGGTTTAGGTTGAGTGTTGGTTTGAGTGGTGATAGATCAAGTAGAAGATGTGTATAATATTTCTTCAAAGAGGCAACTCTTGCCATACTTTCTCTACTCCCTCAAAGTATGGTTACGAGAGGGAAATGTTTAAGACACTTCATCAGTAGTGGACCTCAGATTCATCGGGTGTTTCGGCACTTTAAACACTAGACACCCTCCTCTGAGGCGGCCCGCCTTGGTTGATCATTTCCAGGCGAGTGTCTCATAGCCAATTGCTAATCGAGTTTGGTCAGGCCCACAATCGTGTAGTTGGGGCCTGGTTTGAGTTTTGAACGAATTTGTCCTTTAAAACGAGTTTTAAAAACATTAAATGCTATTACTTGCATTGAACAATAAAGCAGTACCAGTGTAGGTTGAAGTAAATTAGAAAGAGCAATGTAAAAGTCAAAGTTAGATGTCTAATAACAGAAATAAGGACTGAAATGCCGCCCTAAATGGCCTAAAACAACCACGTAAGGTCAAAGGTCAATCTGTAATTTGAATGTTTAGATAGTGGAGTTAAAAGGTTATGTAGCCATTGAGATTATTTAGAGGCCTTAATATAATAACCGAGTCTAAAATAGCATAATTTAGGACTGAATTTTCCACATAAGCGCCAAAAAAGGCAACGGACGGCGAAAGGTCGAAGGTCGTGACTGGCGGATGTCAAGCATCAAGCTTCTACCAGACCTCCCTCCTAAAAGTTATGGCAACGCAAACAGACATCACCCTCACACAAGGATAACCGCTGGATGCGATAACTTCTGAAGATGAATGGAAATTAATCCCTGGTTTTGTGTTTCGGCCTACCTGACTATACGACGGTGAGTAAAAAAATAATTTTGAGATGACTATCCTTTTGGAATCCTCCCGGTCCATAAAGTATATCTGCAAGTTTTCTTAAGTTTTTATGAAGCATAAGTAGCTTTTTTTAGCCTTTTTAAACCGATTTTTACAGCAGTAATTTGCATATGCAATTCAGCTCAGCCAATGTGTGTTTTTGGCCTGTTTTTTGGTGGAAAAAGGGTGTATTTTTGTTGCTGTGGCGCTTGTTTGCGGATCTATATCGTATAGATATTCTGTTTCTGGTGCCAGTCCATTACTGCTAGCATGCTAATGCTAATATTAATCAATTAACTCTTAAAAGAACACTAATAAGGCTAAAATACTGTAATTAATGAGCTTTAAATGTTAATCTAACTTGAGCTTAAATCCTCTCACATCCGCTTAGATCCCATCTTTCAGACAAGAGAATGGCTCAGGCTTTTATGTTAATTAAACCTAATAAAGTGCTATTAAGGTTAAGAAAACATATGGAATACACTGCAAGTAAGCTATAATTACGTTTCAAATTGACTGCAACCAGTTTTTGCTCCAGTTCTGGTTAAGTTACCGTCAGGTTACTCCTAGGTTGTGGTTACGTTATGGTTACGTTGCTTGAAGGTTATAGTTGGGTTATTCTTCAAATTTTTGGTTTTAATCTGCAGTTATGTTGTCTCTCGGTTATAATTGGGTTACCCTTGGGTTGTGGTATAAGTTGTGCCTTGATCGCAGTTAAGTTATTCTTCATTTGCGGGTAGAATACGTTTAGCTTGGAGCTGAATTACTGTGTTGGTTCGGGCCTAGATTTAGTTCCTGGGTCTACCAGTGCTAGGTTTAGGCGAAGTGTTGGTTCGGGCCTTGATTTATTTCCTGGGTCTACCAATGCTAGGTTTAGGCGACGTCTTGGTCCGAGGCTAGATTTAGTTCCTGGGTGTACCAATGCTAGGTTTAGGCGAAGTGTTGGTTCGAGGCTAGGCGACATCTTGGTTCCAGGCTAGATTTAGTTCCTTGGTCTACCAATACTAGGTTTAGGCAAAGTGTTGGTTCGGGCCTAGATTTAGTTCCTGGGTCTACCAATGCTAGGTTTAGGCGACGTCTTGGTCCGAGGTTAGATTTAGTTACTGGGTCAACCAATGCTAGGTTTAGGCGAAGTGTTGGTTCGGGCCTAGATTTAGTTTCTGGGTCTACCAATGCTAGGTTTAAGCGACGTCTTGGTCCGAGGTCAGATTTAGTTGCTGGGTCTACCAATGCTAGGTTTAGGCGAAGTGTTGGTTCGTGGCTAGGCGACGTCTTGGTTCCAGGCTAGATTTAGTTCCTGGGTCTACCAATGCTAGGTTTAGGCGACGTCTTGGTCCGAGGCTAGATTTAGTTCCTTGGTCTACCAATGCTAGGTTTAGGCGAAGTGTTGGTTCGGGCCTAGATTTAGTTTCTGGGTCTACCAATACTAGGTTTAAGCGACGTCTTGGTCCGAGGTCAGATTTAGTTGCTGGGTCTACCAATGCTAGGTTTAGGCGAAGTGTTGGTTCGTGGCTAGGCGACGTCTTGGTTCCAGGCTAGATTTAGTTCCTGGGTCTACCAATGCTAGGTTTAGGCGACGTCCTGGTCCGACGCTAGATTTAGTTCCTTGGTCTACCAATGCTAGGTTTAGGCGAAGTGTTGGTTCGGGCCTAGATTTAGTTTCTGGGTCTACCAATGCTAGGTTTAAGCGACGTCTTGGTCCGAGGTCAGATTTAGTTGCTGGGTCTACCAATGCTAGGTTTAGGCGAAGTGTTGGTTCGTGGCTAGGCGACGTCTTGGTTCCAGGCTAGATTTAGTTCCTTGTTCTACCAATGCTAGGTTTAGGCGAAGTGTTGGTTCGTGGCTAGATTTAGTTCCTGGGTCTACCAATGCTAGGTTTAGTGTCTGAAATCCTGGT
Organism: Garra rufa; assembly: GCF_049309525.1. Taxonomy (NCBI): domain Eukaryota; kingdom Metazoa; phylum Chordata; class Actinopteri; order Cypriniformes; family Cyprinidae; genus Garra; species Garra rufa. Next base: position 1,494,609 of record NW_027394278.1, on the reverse strand, counting down.
TTGTCGACATTCTTGAATAGGATGAAATCTTTTGTATCTAAATGCTAAATGAAATTATTTACAGTGAACCAGGAGGCGATAGACCTGTCTGGGCCACACGCCCCCCCAAAAAGCCTGTCTGGGCTTAGGTTCACCTCCCCCTCCCACATCTCCTCCCCGCACAAACAGGAAGGAGACATCGGAGGGAGCGAATTTCAAATCGCATTCAAAAAACAAGCCCCTATAGAGGATTCTGTGCGTAAAATCTGGTATGTCAAGTCCGATGGCTCTGGCGAAGGTTAGGTTAGAAAAATTACAACAGCTCCCCCCAACCTAGCACCCGTCTAGGAAAGTTTGAAGTAGGGAGACTGAGGATAGTGCACGGGCCGACGCATGTCTGACTATACCAAGGAAGCCTTTATCTATCTCCCATTCCAGGAGAATAGCCTTAGTAGGCATGGGGCTAAGAATGTGGAAGACCAGGAATTCGGTTTCGGTTAGATTTAGTGCGAAGGTTGGTTCGAAGTTCGATCTGAACATCAATCGGCTCTGGGAACGCAAAGTTTTTGACTAAACTTACTCCAGACCAGCGAATCAGGCAGTAACCCGAAAGTCACTGCCCGATAATCCTGATCGGGCATTGCATTCCGTCAGCGAGTGCTGTTTAAGGTTTCAAAATTGACTGCGACCAGCCTTTGCTCAAATTGTGGTCAAGTTAACGTCAGGTAACTCTTAGCTTGTAGTTCCGTTGTGTTGGGAAGACTAGGGTTCAAGTCCATAGGGCTACGAACGGTAGGTTTAGGTTAAGTGTTGGCTCGGGCCTAGATTTAGTCCTTAGGTCTACCGACGGTAGGTTTAGGTTTAAGTGTTGGTTCGGGGCTAGATTTAGTCCTTAGGTCTACCAACGGTAGGTTTAGGTTGAGTGTTGGTTTGAGTGGTGATAGATCAAGTAGAAGATGTGTATAATATTTCTTCAAAGAGGCAACTCTTGCCATACTTTCTCTACTCCCTCAAAGTATGGTTACGAGAGGGAAATGTTTAAGACACTTCATCAGTAGTGGACCTCAGATTCATCGGGTGTTTCGGCACTTTAAACACTAGACACCCTCCTCTGAGGCGGCCCGCCTTGGTTGATCATTTCCAGGCGAGTGTCTCATAGCCAATTGCTAATCGAGTTTGGTCAGGCCCACAATCGTGTAGTTGGGGCCTGGTTTGAGTTTTGAACGAATTTGTCCTTTAAAACGAGTTTTAAAAACATTAAATGCTATTACTTGCATTGAACAATAAAGCAGTACCAGTGTAGGTTGAAGTAAATTAGAAAGAGCAATGTAAAAGTCAAAGTTAGATGTCTAATAACAGAAATAAGGACTGAAATGCCGCCCTAAATGGCCTAAAACAACCACGTAAGGTCAAAGGTCAATCTGTAATTTGAATGTTTAGATAGTGGAGTTAAAAGGTTATGTAGCCATTGAGATTATTTAGAGGCCTTAATATAATAACCGAGTCTAAAATAGCATAATTTAGGACTGAATTTTCCACATAAGCGCCAAAAAAGGCAACGGACGGCGAAAGGTCGAAGGTCGTGACTGGCGGATGTCAAGCATCAAGCTTCTACCAGACCTCCCTCCTAAAAGTTATGGCAACGCAAACAGACATCACCCTCACACAAGGATAACCGCTGGATGCGATAACTTCTGAAGATGAATGGAAATTAATCCCTGGTTTTGTGTTTCGGCCTACCTGACTATACGACGGTGAGTAAAAAAATAATTTTGAGATGACTATCCTTTTGGAATCCTCCCGGTCCATAAAGTATATCTGCAAGTTTTCTTAAGTTTTTATGAAGCATAAGTAGCTTTTTTTAGCCTTTTTAAACCGATTTTTACAGCAGTAATTTGCATATGCAATTCAGCTCAGCCAATGTGTGTTTTTGGCCTGTTTTTTGGTGGAAAAAGGGTGTATTTTTGTTGCTGTGGCGCTTGTTTGCGGATCTATATCGTATAGATATTCTGTTTCTGGTGCCAGTCCATTACTGCTAGCATGCTAATGCTAATATTAATCAATTAACTCTTAAAAGAACACTAATAAGGCTAAAATACTGTAATTAATGAGCTTTAAATGTTAATCTAACTTGAGCTTAAATCCTCTCACATCCGCTTAGATCCCATCTTTCAGACAAGAGAATGGCTCAGGCTTTTATGTTAATTAAACCTAATAAAGTGCTATTAAGGTTAAGAAAACATATGGAATACACTGCAAGTAAGCTATAATTACGTTTCAAATTGACTGCAACCAGTTTTTGCTCCAGTTCTGGTTAAGTTACCGTCAGGTTACTCCTAGGTTGTGGTTACGTTATGGTTACGTTGCTTGAAGGTTATAGTTGGGTTATTCTTCAAATTTTTGGTTTTAATCTGCAGTTATGTTGTCTCTCGGTTATAATTGGGTTACCCTTGGGTTGTGGTATAAGTTGTGCCTTGATCGCAGTTAAGTTATTCTTCATTTGCGGGTAGAATACGTTTAGCTTGGAGCTGAATTACTGTGTTGGTTCGGGCCTAGATTTAGTTCCTGGGTCTACCAGTGCTAGGTTTAGGCGAAGTGTTGGTTCGGGCCTTGATTTATTTCCTGGGTCTACCAATGCTAGGTTTAGGCGACGTCTTGGTCCGAGGCTAGATTTAGTTCCTGGGTGTACCAATGCTAGGTTTAGGCGAAGTGTTGGTTCGAGGCTAGGCGACATCTTGGTTCCAGGCTAGATTTAGTTCCTTGGTCTACCAATACTAGGTTTAGGCAAAGTGTTGGTTCGGGCCTAGATTTAGTTCCTGGGTCTACCAATGCTAGGTTTAGGCGACGTCTTGGTCCGAGGTTAGATTTAGTTACTGGGTCAACCAATGCTAGGTTTAGGCGAAGTGTTGGTTCGGGCCTAGATTTAGTTTCTGGGTCTACCAATGCTAGGTTTAAGCGACGTCTTGGTCCGAGGTCAGATTTAGTTGCTGGGTCTACCAATGCTAGGTTTAGGCGAAGTGTTGGTTCGTGGCTAGGCGACGTCTTGGTTCCAGGCTAGATTTAGTTCCTGGGTCTACCAATGCTAGGTTTAGGCGACGTCTTGGTCCGAGGCTAGATTTAGTTCCTTGGTCTACCAATGCTAGGTTTAGGCGAAGTGTTGGTTCGGGCCTAGATTTAGTTTCTGGGTCTACCAATACTAGGTTTAAGCGACGTCTTGGTCCGAGGTCAGATTTAGTTGCTGGGTCTACCAATGCTAGGTTAGGGTTAGGGTTAGGTTAGGTTAGAAAAATTACAACAGCTCCCCCCAACCTAGCACCCGTCTAGGAAAGTTTGAAGTAGGGAGACTGAGGATAGTGCACGGGCCGACGCATGTCTGACTATACCAAGGAAGCCTTTATCTATCTCCCATTCCAGGAGAATAGCCTTAGTAGGCATGGGGCTAAGAATGTGGAAGACCAGGAATTCGGTTTCGGTTAGATTTAGTGCGAAGGTTGGTTCGAAGTTCGATCTGAACATCAATCGGCTCTGGGAACGCAAAGTTTTTGACTAAACTTACTCCAGACCAGCGAATCAGGCAGTAACCCGAAAGTCACTGCCCGATAATCCTGATCGGGCATTGCATTCCGTCAGCGAGTGCTGTTTAAGGTTTCAAAATTGACTGCGACCAGCCTTTGCTCAAATTGTGGTCAAGTTAACGTCAGGTAACTCTTAGCTTGTAGTTCCGTTGTGTTGGGAAGACTAGGGTTCAAGTCCATAGGGCTACGAACGGTAGGTTTAGGTTAAGTGTTGGCTCGGGCCTAGATTTAGTCCTTAGGTCTACCGACGGTAGGTTTAGGTTTAAGTGTTGGTTCGGGGCTAGATTTAGTCCTTAGGTCTACCAACGCCAACGGTAGGTTTAGGTTGAGTGTTGGTTTGAGTGGTGATAGATCAAGTAGAAGATGTGTATAATATTTCTTCAAAGAGGCAACTCTTGCCATACTTTCTCTACTCCCTCAAAGTATGGTTACGAGAGGGAAATGTTTAAGACACTTCATCAGTAGTGGACCTCAGATTCATCGGGTGTTTCGGCACTTTAAACACTAGACACCCTCCTCTGAGGCGGCCCGCCTTGGTTGATCATTTCCAGGCGAGTGTCTCATAGCCAATTGCTAATCGAGTTTGGTCAGGCCCACAATCGTGTAGTTGGGGCCTGGTTTGAGTTTTGAACGAATTTGTCCTTTAAAACGAGTTTTAAAAACATTAAATGCTATTACTTGCATTGAACAATAAAGCAGTACCAGTGTAGGTTGAAGTAAATTAGAAAGAGCAATGTAAAAGTCAAAGTTAGATGTCTAATAACAGAAATAAGGACTGAAATGCCGCCCTAAATGGCCTAAAACAACCACGTAAGGTCAAAGGTCAATCTGTAATTTGAATGTTTAGATAGTGGAGTTAAAAGGTTATGTAGCCATTGAGATTATTTAGAGGCCTTAATATAATAACCGAGTCTAAAATAGCATAATTTAGGACTGAATTTTCCACATAAGCGCCAAAAAAGGCAACGGACGGCGAAAGGTCGAAGGTCGTGACTGGCGGATGTCAAGCATCAAGCTTCTACCAGACCTCCCTCCTAAAAGTTATGGCAACGCAAACAGACATCACCCTCACACAAGGATAACCGCTGGATGCGATAACTTCTGAAGAGGAATGGAAATTAATCCCTGGTTTTGTGTTTCGGCCTACCTGACTATACGACGGTGAGTAAAAAAAATAATTTTGAGATGACTATCCTTTTGGAATCCTCCCGGTCCATAAAGTATATCTGCAAGTTTTCTTAAGTTTTTATGAAGCATAAGTAGCTTTTTTTAGCCTTTTTAAACCGATTTTTACAGCAGTAATTTGCATATGCAATTCAGCTCAGCCAATGTGTGTTTTTGGCCTGTTTTTTGGTGGAAAAAGGGTGTATTTTTGTTGCTGTGGCGCTTGTTTGCGGATCTATATCGTATAGATATTCTGTTTCTGGTGCCAGTCCATTACTGCTAGCATGCTAATGCTAATATTAATCAATTAACTCTTAAAAGAACACTAATAAGGCTAAAATACTGTAATTAATGAGCTTTAAATGTTAATCTAACTTGAGCTTAAATCCTCTCACATCCGCTTAGATCCCATCTTTCAGACAAGAGAATGGCTCAGGCTTTTATGTTAATTAAACCTAATAAAGTGCTATTAAGGTTAAGAAAACATATGGAATACACTGCAAGTAAGCTATAATTACGTTTCAAATTGACTGCAACCAGTTTTTGCTCCAGTTCTGGTTAAGTTACCGTCAGGTTACTCCTAGGTTGTGGTTACGTTATGGTTACGTTGCTTGAAGGTTATAGTTGGGTTATTCTTCAAATTTTTGGTTTTAATCTGCAGTTATGTTGTCTCTCGGTTATAATTGGGTTACCCTTGGGTTGTGGTATAAGTTGTGCCTTGATCGCAGTTAAGTTATTCTTCATTTGCGGGTAGAATACGTTTAGCTTGGAGCTGAATTACTGTGTTGGTTCGGGCCTAGATTTAGTTCCTGGGTCTACCAGTGCTAGGTTTAGGCGAAGTGTTGGTTCGGGCCTTGATTTATTTCCTGGGTCTACCAATGCTAGGTTTAGGCGACGTCTTGGTCCGAGGCTAGATTTAGTTCCTGGGTGTACCAATGCTAGGTTTAGGCGAAGTGTTGGTTCGAGGCTAGGCGACATCTTGGTTCCAGGCTAGATTTAGTTCCTTGGTCTACCAATACTAGGTTTAGGCAAAGTGTTGGTTCGGGCCTAGATTTAGTTCCTGGGTCTACCAATGCTAGGTTTAGGCGACGTCTTGGTCCGAGGTTAGATTTAGTTACTGGGTCAACCAATGCTAGGTTTAGGCGAAGTGTTGGTTCGGGCCTAGATTTAGTTTCTGGGTCTACCAATGCTAGGTTTAAGCGACGTCTTGGTCCGAGGTCAGATTTAGTTGCTGGGTCTACCAATGCTAGGTTTAGGCGAAGTGTTGGTTCGTGGCTAGGCGACGTCTTGGTTCCAGGCTAGATTTAGTTCCTGGGTCTACCAATGCTAGGTTTAGGCGACGTCTTGGTCCGAGGCTAGATTTAGTTCCTTGGTCTACCAATGCTAGGTTTAGGCGAAGTGTTGGTTCGGGCCTAGATTTAGTTTCTGGGTCTACCAATACTAGGTTTAAGCGACGTCTTGGTCCGAGGTCAGATTTAGTTGCTGGGTCTACCAATGCTAGGTTTAGGCGAAGTGTTGGTTCGTGGCTAGGCGACGTCTTGGTTCCAGGCTAGATTTAGTTCCTGGGTCTACCAATGCTAGGTTTAGGCGACGTCCTGGTCCGACGCTAGATTTAGTTCCTTGGTCTACCAATGCTAGGTTTAGGCGAAGTGTTGGTTCGGGCCTAGATTTAGTTTCTGGGTCTACCAATGCTAGGTTTAAGCGACGTCTTGGTCCGAGGTCAGATTTAGTTGCTGGGTCTACCAATGCTAGGTTTAGGCGAAGTGTTGGTTCGTGGCTAGGCGACGTCTTGGTTCCAGGCTAGATTTAGTTCCTTGTTCTACCAATGCTAGGTTTAGGCGAAGTGTTGGTTCGTGGCTAGATTTAGTTCCTGGGTCTACCAATGCTAGGTTTAGTGTCTGAAATCCTGGTTTGTCGACATTCTTGAATAGGATGAAATCTTTTGTATCTAAATGCTAAATGAAATTATTTACAGTGAACCAGGAGGCGATAGACCTGTCTGGGCCACACGCCCCCCCAAAAAGCCTGTCTGGGCTTAGGTTCACCTCCCCCTCCCACATCTCCTCCCCGCACAAACAGGAAGGAGACATCGGAGGGAGCGAATTTCAAATCGCATTCAAAAAACAAGCCCCTATAGAGGATTCTGTGCGTAAAATCTGGTATGTCAAGTCCGATGGCTCTGGCGAAGGTTAGGTTAGAAAAATTACAACAGCTCCCCCCAACCTAGCACCCGTCTAGGAAAGTTTGAAGTAGGGAGACTGAGGATAGTGCACGGGCCGACGCATGTCTGACTATACCAAGGAAGCCTTTATCTATCTCCCATTCCAGGAGAATAGCCTTAGTAGGCATGGGGCTAAGAATGTGGAAGACCAGGAATTCGGTTTCGGTTAGATTTAGTGCGAAGGTTGGTTCGAAGTTCGATCTGAACATCAATCGGCTCTGGGAACGCAAAGTTTTTGACTAAACTTACTCCAGACCAGCGAATCAGGCAGTAACCCGAAAGTCACTGCCCGATAATCCTGATCGGGCATTGCATTCCGTCAGCGAGTGCTGTTTAAGGTTTCAAAATTGACTGCGACCAGCCTTTGCTCAAATTGTGGTCAAGTTAACGTCAGGTAACTCTTAGCTTGTAGTTCCGTTGTGTTGGGAAGACTAGGGTTCAAGTCCATAGGGCTACGAACGGTAGGTTTAGGTTAAGTGTTGGCTCGGGCCTAGATTTAGTCCTTAGGTCTACCGACGGTAGGTTTAGGTTTAAGTGTTGGTTCGGGGCTAGATTTAGTCCTTAGGTCTACCAACGCCAACGGTAGGTTTAGGTTGAGTGTTGGTTTGAGTGGTGATAGATCAAGTAGAAGATGTGTATAATATTTCTTCAAAGAGGCAACTCTTGCCATACTTTCTCTACTCCCTCAAAGTATGGTTACGAGAGGGAAATGTTTAAGACACTTCATCAGTAGTGGACCTCAGATTCATCGGGTGTTTCGGCACTTTAAACACTAGACACCCTCCTCTGAGGCGGCCCGCCTTGGTTGATCATTTCCAGGCGAGTGTCTCATAGCCAATTGCTAATCGAGTTTGGTCAGGCCCACAATCGTGTAGTTGGGGCCTGGTTTGAGTTTTGAACGAATTTGTCCTTTAAAACGAGTTTTAAAAACATTAAATGCTATTACTTGCATTGAACAATAAAGCAGTACCAGTGTAGGTTGAAGTAAATTAGAAAGAGCAATGTAAAAGTCAAAGTTAGATGTCTAATAACAGAAATAAGGACTGAAATGCCGCCCTAAATGGCCTAAAACAACCACGTAAGGTCAAAGGTCAATCTGTAATTTGAATGTTTAGATAGTGGAGTTAAAAGGTTATGTAGCCATTGAGATTATTTAGAGGCCTTAATATAATAACCGAGTCTAAAATAGCATAATTTAGGACTGAATTTTCCACATAAGCGCCAAAAAAGGCAACGGACGGCGAAAGGTCGAAGGTCGTGACTGGCGGATGTCAAGCATCAAGCTTCTACCAGACCTCCCTCCTAAAAGTTATGGCAACGCAAACAGACATCACCCTCACACAAGGATAACCGCTGGATGCGATAACTTCTGAAGAGGAATGGAAATTAATCCCTGGTTTTGTGTTTCGGCCTACCTGACTATACGACGGTGAGTAAAAAAAATAATTTTGAGATGACTATCCTTTTGGAATCCTCCCGGTCCATAAAGTATATCTGCAAGTTTTCTTAAGTTTTTATGAAGCATAAGTAGCTTTTTTTAGCCTTTTTAAACCGATTTTTACAGCAGTAATTTGCATATGCAATTCAGCTCAGCCAATGTGTGTTTTTGGCCTGTTTTTTGGTGGAAAAAGGGTGTATTTTTGTTGCTGTGGCGCTTGTTTGCGGATCTATATCGTATAGATATTCTGTTTCTGGTGCCAGTCCATTACTGCTAGCATGCTAATGCTAATATTAATCAATTAACTCTTAAAAGAACACTAATAAGGCTAAAATACTGTAATTAATGAGCTTTAAATGTTAATCTAACTTGAGCTTAAATCCTCTCACATCCGCTTAGATCCCATCTTTCAGACAAGAGAATGGCTCAGGCTTTTATGTTAATTAAACCTAATAAAGTGCTATTAAGGTTAAGAAAACATATGGAATACACTGCAAGTAAGCTATAATTACGTTTCAAATTGACTGCAACCAGTTTTTGCTCCAGTTCTGGTTAAGTTACCGTCAGGTTACTCCTAGGTTGTGGTTACGTTATGGTTACGTTGCTTGAAGGTTATAGTTGGGTTATTCTTCAAATTTTTGGTTTTAATCTGCAGTTATGTTGTCTCTCGGTTATAATTGGGTTACCCTTGGGTTGTGGTATAAGTTGTGCCTTGATCGCAGTTAAGTTATTCTTCATTTGCGGGTAGAATACGTTTAGCTTGGAGCTGAATTACTGTGTTGGTTCGGGCCTAGATTTAGTTCCTGGGTCTACCAGTGCTAGGTTTAGGCGAAGTGTTGGTTCGGGCCTTGATTTATTTCCTGGGTCTACCAATGCTAGGTTTAGGCGACGTCTTGGTCCGAGGCTAGATTTAGTTCCTGGGTGTACCAATGCTAGGTTTAGGCGAAGTGTTGGTTCGAGGCTAGGCGACATCTTGGTTCCAGGCTAGATTTAGTTCCTTGGTCTACCAATACTAGGTTTAGGCAAAGTGTTGGTTCGGGCCTAGATTTAGTTCCTGGGTCTACCAATGCTAGGTTTAGGCGACGTCTTGGTCCGAGGTTAGATTTAGTTACTGGGTCAACCAATGCTAGGTTTAGGCGAAGTGTTGGTTCGGGCCTAGATTTAGTTTCTGGGTCTACCAATGCTAGGTTTAAGCGACGTCTTGGTCCGAGGTCAGATTTAGTTGCTGGGTCTACCAATGCTAGGTTTAGGCGAAGTGTTGGTTCGTGGCTAGGCGACGTCTTGGTTCCAGGCTAGATTTAGTTCCTGGGTCTACCAATGCTAGGTTTAGGCGACGTCTTGGTCCGAGGCTAGATTTAGTTCCTTGGTCTACCAATGCTAGGTTTAGGCGAAGTGTTGGTTCGGGCCTAGATTTAGTTTCTGGGTCTACCAATACTAGGTTTAAGCGACGTCTTGGTCCGAGGTCAGATTTAGTTGCTGGGTCTACCAATGCTAGGTTTAGGCGAAGTGTTGGTTCGTGGCTAGGCGACGTCTTGGTTCCAGGCTAGATTTAGTTCCTGGGTCTACCAATGCTAGGTTTAGGCGACGTCCTGGTCCGACGCTAGATTTAGTTCCTTGGTCTACCAATGCTAGGTTTAGGCGAAGTGTTGGTTCGGGCCTAGATTTAGTTTCTGGGTCTACCAATGCTAGGTTTAAGCGACGTCTTGGTCCGAGGTCAGATTTAGTTGCTGGGTCTACCAATGCTAGGTTTAGGCGAAGTGTTGGTTCGTGGCTAGGCGACGTCTTGGTTCCAGGCTAGATTTAGTTCCTTGTTCTACCAATGCTAGGTTTAGGCGAAGTGTTGGTTCGTGGCTAGATTTAGTTCCTGGGTCTACCAATGCTAGGTTTAGTGTCTGAAATCCTGGTTTGTCGACATTCTTGAATAGGATGAAATCTTTTGTATCTAAATGCTAAATGAAATTATTTACAGTGAACCAGGAGGCGATAGACCTGTCTGGGCCACACGCCCCCCCAAAAAGCCTGTCTGGGCTTAGGTTCACCTCCCCCTCCCACATCTCCTCCCCGCACAAACAGGAAGGAGACATCGGAGGGAGCGAATTTCAAATCGCATTCAAAAAACAAGCCCCTATAGAGGATTCTGTGCGTAAAATCTGGTATGTCAAGTCCGATGGCTCTGGCGAAGGTTAGGTTAGAAAAATTACAACAGCTCCCCCCAACCTAGCACCCGTCTAGGAAAGTTTGAAGTAGGGAGACTGAGGATAGTGCACGGGCCGACGCATGTCTGACTATACCAAGGAAGCCTTTATCTATCTCCCATTCCAGGAGAATAGCCTTAGTAGGCATGGGGCTAAGAATGTGGAAGACCAGGAATTCGGTTTCGGTTAGATTTAGTGCGAAGGTTGGTTCGAAGTTCGATCTGAACATCAATCGGCTCTGGGAACGCAAAGTTTTTGACTAAACTTACTCCAGACCAGCGAATCAGGCAGTAACCCGAAAGTCACTGCCCGATAATCCTGATCGGGCATTGCATTCCGTCAGCGAGTGCTGTTTAAGGTTTCAAAATTGACTGCGACCAGCCTTTGCTCAAATTGTGGTCAAGTTAACGTCAGGTAACTCTTAGCTTGTAGTTCCGTTGTGTTGGGAAGACTAGGGTTCAAGTCCATAGGGCTACGAACGGTAGGTTTAGGTTAAGTGTTGGCTCGGGCCTAGATTTAGTCCTTAGGTCTACCGACGGTAGGTTTAGGTTTAAGTGTTGGTTCGGGGCTAGATTTAGTCCTTAGGTCTACCAACGCCAACGGTAGGTTTAGGTTGAGTGTTGGTTTGAGTGGTGATAGATCAAGTAGAAGATGTGTATAATATTTCTTCAAAGAGGCAACTCTTGCCATACTTTCTCTACTCCCTCAAAGTATGGTTACGAGAGGGAAATGTTTAAGACACTTCATCAGTAGTGGACCTCAGATTCATCGGGTGTTTCGGCACTTTAAACACTAGACACCCTCCTCTGAGGCGGCCCGCCTTGGTTGATCATTTCCAGGCGAGTGTCTCATAGCCAATTGCTAATCGAGTTTGGTCAGGCCCACAATCGTGTAGTTGGGGCCTGGTTTGAGTTTTGAACGAATTTGTCCTTTAAAACGAGTTTTAAAAACATTAAATGCTATTACTTGCATTGAACAATAAAGCAGTACCAGTGTAGGTTGAAGTAAATTAGAAAGAGCAATGTAAAAGTCAAAGTTAGATGTCTAATAACAGAAATAAGGACTGAAATGCCGCCCTAAATGGCCTAAAACAACCACGTAAGGTCAAAGGTCAATCTGTAATTTGAATGTTTAGATAGTGGAGTTAAAAGGTTATGTAGCCATTGAGATTATTTAGAGGCCTTAATATAATAACCGAGTCTAAAATAGCATAATTTAGGACTGAATTTTCCACATAAGCGCCAAAAAAGGCAACGGACGGCGAAAGGTCGAAGGTCGTGACTGGCGGATGTCAAGCATCAAGCTTCTACCAGACCTCCCTCCTAAAAGTTATGGCAACGCAAACAGACATCACCCTCACACAAGGATAACCGCTGGATGCGATAACTTCTGAAGAGGAATGGAAATTAATCCCTGGTTTTGTGTTTCGGCCTACCTGACTATACGACGGTGAGTAAAAAAAATAATTTTGAGATGACTATCCTTTTGGAATCCTCCCGGTCCATAAAGTATATCTGCAAGTTTTCTTAAGTTTTTATGAAGCATAAGTAGCTTTTTTTAGCCTTTTTAAACCGATTTTTACAGCAGTAATTTGCATATGCAATTCAGCTCAGCCAATGTGTGTTTTTGGCCTGTTTTTTGGTGGAAAAAGGGTGTATTTTTGTTGCTGTGGCGCTTGTTTGCGGATCTATATCGTATAGATATTCTGTTTCTGGTGCCAGTCCATTACTGCTAGCATGCTAATGCTAATATTAATCAATTAACTCTTAAAAGAACACTAATAAGGCTAAAATACTGTAATTAATGAGCTTTAAATGTTAATCTAACTTGAGCTTAAATCCTCTCACATCCGCTTAGATCCCATCTTTCAGACAAGAGAATGGCTCAGGCTTTTATGTTAATTAAACCTAATAAAGTGATATTAAGGTTAAGAAAACATATGGAATACACTGCAAGTAAGCTATAATTACGTTTCAAATTGACTGCAACCAGTTTTTGCTCCAGTTCTGGTTAAGTTACCGTCAGGTTACTCCTAGGTTGTGGTTACGTTATGGTTACGTTGCTTGAAGGTTATAGTTGGGTTATTCTTCAAATTTTTGGTTTTAATCTGCAGTTATGTTGTCTCTCGGTTATAATTGGGTTACCCTTGGGTTGTGGTATAAGTTGTGCCTTGATCGCAGTTAAGTTATTCTTCATTTGCGGGTAGAATACGTTTAGCTTGGAGCTGAATTATTGTGTTGGTTCGGGCCTAGATTTAGTTCCTGGGTCTACCAGTGCTAGGTTTAGGCGAAGTGTTGGTTCGGGTCTTGATTTATTTCCTGGGTCTACCAATGCTAGGTTTAGGCGACGTCTTGGTCCGAGGCTAGATTTAGTTCCTGGGTGTACCAATGCTAGGTTTAGGCGAAGTGTTGGTTCGAGGCTAGGCGACATCTTGGTTCCAGGCTAGATTTAGTTCCTTGGTCTACCAATACTAGGTTTAGGCAAAGTGTTGGTTCGGGCCTAGATTTAGTTCCTGGGTCTACCAATGCTAGGTTTAGGCGACGTCTTGGTCCGAGGTTAGATTTAGTTACTGGGTCAACCAATGCTAGGTTTAGGCGAAGTGTTGGTTCGGGCCTAGATTTAGTTTCTGGGTCTACCAATGCTAGGTTTAAGCGACGTCTTGGTCCGAGGTCAGATTTAGTTGCTGGGTCTACCAATGCTAGGTTTAGGCGAAGTGTTGGTTCGTGGCTAGGCGACGTCTTGGTTCCAGGCTAGATTTAGTTCCTGGGTCTACCAATGCTAGGTTTAGGCGACGTCTTGGTCCGAGGCTAGATTTAGTTCCTTGGTCTACCAATGCTAGGTTTAGGCGAAGTGTTGGTTCGGGCCTAGATTTAGTTTCTGGGTCTACCAATACTAGGTTTAAGCGACGTCTTGGTCCGAGGTCAGATTTAGTTGCTGGGTCTACCAATGCTAGGTTTAGGCAAAGTGTTGGTTCGTGGCTAGGCGACGTCTTGGTTCCAGGCTAGATTTAGTTCCTGGGTCTACCAATGCTAGGTTTAGGCGACGTCCTGGTCCGACGCTAGATTTAGTTCCTTGGTCTACCAATGCTAGGTTTAGGCGAAGTGTTGGTTCGTGGCTAGATTTAGTTCCTGGGTCTACCAATGCTAGGTTTAAGCGACGTCTTGGTCCGAGGTCAGATTTAGTTGCTGGGTCTACCAATGCTAGGTTTAGGCAAAGTGTTGGTTCGTGGCTAGGCGACGTCTTGGTTCCAGGCTAGATTTAGTTCCTTGGTCTACCAATGCTAGGTTTAGGCGAAGTGTTGGTTCGTGGCTAGATTTAGTTCCTGGGTCTACCAATGCTAGGTTTAGTGTCTGAAATCCTGGTTTGTCGACATTCTTGAATAGGATGAAATCTTTTGTATCTGAATGCTAAATGAAATTATTTACAGTGAACCAGGAGGCGATAGACCTGTCTGGGCCACACGCCCCCCCAAAAAGCCTGTCTGGGCTTAGGTTCACCTCCCCCTCCCACATCTCCTCCCCGCACAAACAGGAAGGAGACATCGGAGGGAGCGAATTTCAAATCGCATTCTAAAAACAAGCCCCTATAGAGGATTCTGTGCGTAAAATCTGGTATGTCAAGTCCGATGGCTCTGGCGAAGGTTAGGTTAGAAAAATTACAACAGCTCCCCCCAACCTAGCACCCGTCTAGGAAAGTTTGAAGTAGGGAGACTGAGGATAGTGCACGGGCCGACGCATGTCTGACTATACCAAGGAAGCCTTTATCTATCTCCCATTCCAGGAGAATAGCCTTAGTAGGCATGGGGCTAAGAATGTGGAAGACCAGGAATTCGGTTACGGTTAGATTTAGTGCGAAGGTTGGTTCGAAGTTCGATCTGAACATCAATCGGCTCTGGGAACGCAAAGTTTTTGACTAAACTTACTCCAGACCAGCGAATCAGGCAGTAACCCGAAAGTCACTGCCCGATAATCCTGATCGGGCATTGCATTCCGTCAGCGAGTGCTGTTTAAGGTTTCAAAATTGACTGCGACCAGCCTTTGCTCAAATTGTGGTCAAGTTAACGTCAGGTAACTCTTAGCTTGTAGTTCCGTTGTGTTGGGAAGACTAGGGTTCAAGTCCATAGGGCTACGAACGGTAGGTTTAGGTTAAGTGTTGGCTCGGGCCTAGATTTAGTCCTTAGGTCTACCGACGGTAGGTTTAGGTTTAAGTGTTGGTTCGGGGCTAGATTTAGTCCTTACGTCTACCAACGGTAGGTTTAGGTTGAGTGTTGGTTTGAGTGGTGATAGATCAAGTAGAAGATGTGTATAATATTTCTTCAAGGAGGCAACTCTTGCCATACTTTCTCTACTCCCTCAAAGTATGGTTACGAGAGGGAAATGTTTAAGACACTTCATCAGTAGTGGACCTCAGATTCATCGGGTGTTTCGGCACTTTAAACACTAGACACCCTCCTCTGAGGCGGCCCGCCTTGGTTGATCATTTCCAGGCGAGTGTCTCATAGCCAATTGCTAATCGAGTTTGGTCAGGCCCACAATCGTGTAGTTGGGGCCTGGTTTGAGTTTTGAACGAATTTGTCCTTTAAAACGAGTTTTAAAAACATTAAATGCTATTACTTGCATTGAACAATAAAGCAGTACCAGTGTAGGTTGAAGTAAATTAGAAAGAGCAATGTAAAAGTCAAAGTTAGATGTCTAATAACAGAAATAAGGACTGAAATGCCGCCCTAAATGGCCTAAAACAACCACGTAAGGTCAAAGGTCAATCTGTAATTTGAATGTTTAGATAGTGGAGTTAAAAGGTTATGTAGCCATTGAGATTATTTAGAGGCCTTAATATAATAACCGAGTCTAAAATAGCATAATTTAGGACTGAATTTTCCACATAAGCGCCAAAAAAGGCAAGGGACGGCGAAAGGTCGAAGGTCGTGACTGGCGGATGTCAAGCATCAAGCTTCTACCAGACCTCCCTCCTAAAAGTTATGGCAACGCAAACAGACATCACCCTCACACAAGGATAACCGCTGGATGCGATAACTTCTGAAGATGAATGGAAATTAATCCCTGGTTTTGTGTTTCGGCCTACCTGATTATACGACGGTGAGTAAAAAAATAATTTTGAGATGACTATCCTTTTGGAATCCTCCCGGTCCATAAAGTATATCTGCAAGTTTTCTTAAGTTTTTATGAAGCATAAGTAGCTTTTTTTAGCCTTTTTAAACCGATTTTTACAGCAGTAATTTGCATATGCAATTCAGCTCAGCCAATGTGTGTTTTTGGCCTGTTTTTTGGTGGAAAAAGGGTGTATTTTTGTTGCTGTGGCGCTTGTTTGCGGATCTATATCGTATAGATATTCTGTTTCTGGTGCCAGTCCATTACTGCTAGCATGCTAATGCTAATATTAATCAATTAACTCTTAAAAGAACACTAATAAGGCTAAAATACTGTAATTAATGAGCTTTAAATGTTAATCTAACTTGAGCTTAAATCCTCTCACATCCGCTTAGATCCCATCTTTCAGACAAGAGAATGGCTCAGGCTTTTATGTTAATTAAACCTAATAAAGTGATATTAAGGTTAAGAAAACATATGGAATACACTGCAAGTAAGCTATAATTACGTTTCAAATTGACTGCAACCAGTTTTTGCTCCAGTTCTGGTTAAGTTACCGTCAGGTTACTCCTAGGTTGTGGTTACGTTATGGTTACGTTGCTTGAAGGTTATAGTTGGGTTATTCTTCAAATTTTTGGTTTTAATCTGCAGTTATGTTGTCTCTCGGTTATAATTGGGTTACCCTTGGGTTGTGGTATAAGTTGTGCCTTGATCGCAGTTAAGTTATTCTTCATTTGCGGGTAGAATACGTTTAGCTTGGAGCTGAATTATTGTGTTGGTTCGGGCCTAGATTTAGTTCCTGGGTCTACCAGTGCTAGGTTTAGGCGAAGTGTTGGTTCGGGTCTTGATTTATTTCCTGGGTCTACCAATGCTAGGTTTAGGCGACGTCTTGGTCCGAGGCTAGATTTAGTTCCTGGGTGTACCAATGCTAGGTTTAGGCGAAGTGTTGGTTCGAGGCTAGGCGACATCTTGGTTCCAGGCTAGATTTAGTTCCTTGGTCTACCAATACTAGGTTTAGGCAAAGTGTTGGTTCGGGCCTAGATTTAGTTCCTGGGTCTACCAATGCTAGGTTTAGGCGACGTCTTGGTCCGAGGTTAGATTTAGTTACTGGGTCAACCAATGCTAGGTTTAGGCGAAGTGTTGGTTCGGGCCTAGATTTAGTTTCTGGGTCTACCAATGCTAGGTTTAAGCGACGTCTTGGTCCGAGGTCAGATTTAGTTGCTGGGTCTACCAATGCTAGGTTTAGGCGAAGTGTTGGTTCGTGGCTAGGCGACGTCTTGGTTCCAGGCTAGATTTAGTTCCTGGGTCTACCAATGCTAGGTTTAGGCGACGTCTTGGTCCGAGGCTAGATTTAGTTCCTTGGTCTACCAATGCTAGGTTTAGGCGAAGTGTTGGTTCGGGCCTAGATTTAGTTTCTGGGTCTACCAATACTAGGTTTAAGCGACGTCTTGGTCCGAGGTCAGATTTAGTTGCTGGGTCTACCAATGCTAGGTTTAGGCAAAGTGTTGGTTCGTGGCTAGGCGACGTCTTGGTTCCAGGCTAGATTTAGTTCCTGGGTCTACCAATGCTAGGTTTAGGCGACGTCCTGGTCCGACGCTAGATTTAGTTCCTTGGTCTACCAATGCTAGGTTTAGGCGAAGTGTTGGTTCGTGGCTAGATTTAGTTCCTGGGTCTACCAATGCTAGGTTTAAGCGACGTCTTGGTCCGAGGTCAGATTTAGTTGCTGGGTCTACCAATGCTAGGTTTAGGCAAAGTGTTGGTTCGTGGCTAGGCGACGTCTTGGTTCCAGGCTAGATTTAGTTCCTTGGTCTACCAATGCTAGGTTTAGGCGAAGTGTTGGTTCGTGGCTAGATTTAGTTCCTGGGTCTACCAATGCTAGGTTTAGTGTCTGAAATCCTGGTTTGTCGACATTCTTGAATAGGATGAAATCTTTTGTATCTGAATGCTAAATGAAATTATTTACAGTGAACCAGGAGGCGATAGACCTGTCTGGGCCACACGCCCCCCCAAAAAGCCTGTCTGGGCTTAGGTTCACCTCCCCCTCCCACATCTCCTCCCCGCACAAACAGGAAGGAGACATCGGAGGGAGCGAATTTCAAATCGCATTCTAAAAACAAGCCCCTATAGAGGATTCTGTGCGTAAAATCTGGTATGTCAAGTCCGATGGCTCTGGCGAAGGTTAGGTTAGAAAAATTACAACAGCTCCCCCCAACCTAGCACCCGTCTAGGAAAGTTTGAAGTAGGGAGACTGAGGATAGTGCACGGGCCGACGCATGTCTGACTATACCAAGGAAGCCTTTATCTATCTCCCATTCCAGGAGAATAGCCTTAGTAGGCATGGGGCTAAGAATGTGGAAGACCAGGAATTCGGTTACGGTTAGATTTAGTGCGAAGGTTGGTTCGAAGTTCGATCTGAACATCAATCGGCTCTGGGAACGCAAAGTTTTTGACTAAACTTACTCCAGACCAGCGAATCAGGCAGTAACCCGAAAGTCACTGCCCGATAATCCTGATCGGGCATTGCATTCCGTCAGCGAGTGCTGTTTAAGGTTTCAAAATTGACTGCGACCAGCCTTTGCTCAAATTGTGGTCAAGTTAACGTCAGGTAACTCTTAGCTTGTAGTTCCGTTGTGTTGGGAAGACTAGGGTTCAAGTCCATAGGGCTACGAACGGTAGGTTTAGGTTAAGTGTTGGCTCGGGCCTAGATTTAGTCCTTAGGTCTACCGACGGTAGGTTTAGGTTTAAGTGTTGGTTCGGGGCTAGATTTAGTCCTTACGTCTACCAACGGTAGGTTTAGGTTGAGTGTTGGTTTGAGTGGTGATAGATCAAGTAGAAGATGTGTATAATATTTCTTCAAGGAGGCAACTCTTGCCATACTTTCTCTACTCCCTCAAAGTATGGTTACGAGAGGGAAATGTTTAAGACACTTCATCAGTAGTGGACCTCAGATTCATCGGGTGTTTCGGCACTTTAAACACTAGACACCCTCCTCTGAGGCGGCCCGCCTTGGTTGATCATTTCCAGGCGAGTGTCTCATAGCCAATTGCTAATCGAGTTTGGTCAGGCCCACAATCGTGTAGTTGGGGCCTGGTTTGAGTTTTGAACGAATTTGTCCTTTAAAACGAGTTTTAAAAACATTAAATGCTATTACTTGCATTGAACAATAAAGCAGTACCAGTGTAGGTTGAAGTAAATTAGAAAGAGCAATGTAAAAGTCAAAGTTAGATGTCTAATAACAGAAATAAGGACTGAAATGCCGCCCTAAATGGCCTAAAACAACCACGTAAGGTCAAAGGTCAATCTGTAATTTGAATGTTTAGATAGTGGAGTTAAAAGGTTATGTAGCCATTGAGATTATTTAGAGGCCTTAATATAATAACCGAGTCTAAAATAGCATAATTTAGGACTGAATTTTCCACATAAGCGCCAAAAAAGGCAACGGACGGCGAAAGGTCGAAGGTCGTGACTGGCGGATGTCAAGCATCAAGCTTCTACCAGACCTCCCTCCTAAAAGTTATGGCAACGCAAACAGACATCACCCTCACACAAGGATAACCGCTGGATGCGATAACTTCTGAAGAGGAATGGAAATTAATCCCTGGTTTTGTGTTTCGGCCTACCTGATTATACGACGGTGAGTAAAAAAATAATTTTGAGATGACTATCCTTTTGGAATCCTCCCGGTCCATAAAGTATATCTGCAAGTTTTCTTAAGTTTTTATGAAGCATAAGTAGCTTTTTTTAGCCTTTTTAAACCGATTTTTACAGCAGTAATTTGCATATGCAATTCAGCTCAGCCAATGTGTGTTTTTGGCCTGTTTTTTGGTGGAAAAAGGGTGTATTTTTGTTGCTGTGGCGCTTGTTTGCGGATCTATATCGTATAGATATTCTGTTTCTGGTGCCAGTCCATTACTGCTAGCATGCTAATGCTAATATTAATCAATTAACTCTTAAAAGAACACTAATAAGGCTAAAATACTGTAATTAATGAGCTTTAAATGTTAATCTAACTTGAGCTTAAATCCTCTCACATCCGCTTAGATCCCATCTTTCAGACAAGAGAATGGCTCAGGCTTTTATGTTAATTAAACCTAATAAAGTGATATTAAGGTTAAGAAAACATATGGAATACACTGCAAGTAAGCTATAATTACGTTTCAAATTGACTGCAACCAGTTTTTGCTCCAGTTCTGGTTAAGTTACCGTCAGGTTACTCCTAGGTTGTGGTTACGTTATGGTTACGTTGCTTGAAGGTTATAGTTGGGTTATTCTTCAAATTTTTGGTTTTAATCTGCAGTTATGTTGTCTCTCGGTTATAATTGGGTTACCCTTGGGTTGTGGTATAAGTTGTGCCTTGATCGCAGTTAAGTTATTCTTCATTTGCGGGTAGAATACGTTTAGCTTGGAGCTGAATTATTGTGTTGGTTCGGGCCTAGATTTAGTTCCTGGGTCTACCAGTGCTAGGTTTAGGCGAAGTGTTGGTTCGGGTCTTGATTTATTTCCTGGGTCTACCAATGCTAGGTTTAGGCGACGTCTTGGTCCGAGGCTAGATTTAGTTCCTGGGTGTACCAATGCTAGGTTTAGGCGAAGTGTTGGTTCGAGGCTAGGCGACATCTTGGTTCCAGGCTAGATTTAGTTCCTTGGTCTACCAATACTAGGTTTAGGCAAAGTGTTGGTTCGGGCCTAGATTTAGTTCCTGGGTCTACCAATGCTAGGTTTAGGCGACGTCTTGGTCCGAGGTTAGATTTAGTTACTGGGTCAACCAATGCTAGGTTTAGGCGAAGTGTTGGTTCGGGCCTAGATTTAGTTTCTGGGTCTACCAATGCTAGGTTTAAGCGACGTCTTGGTCCGAGGTCAGATTTAGTTGCTGGGTCTACCAATGCTAGGTTTAGGCGAAGTGTTGGTTCGTGGCTAGGCGACGTCTTGGTTCCAGGCTAGATTTAGTTCCTGGGTCTACCAATGCTAGGTTTAGGCGACGTCTTGGTCCGAGGCTAGATTTAGTTCCTTGGTCTACCAATGCTAGGTTTAGGCGAAGTGTTGGTTCGGGCCTAGATTTAGTTTCTGGGTCTACCAATACTAGGTTTAAGCGACGTCTTGGTCCGAGGTCAGATTTAGTTGCTGGGTCTACCAATGCTAGGTTTAGGCAAAGTGTTGGTTCGTGGCTAGGCGACGTCTTGGTTCCAGGCTAGATTTAGTTCCTGGGTCTACCAATGCTAGGTTTAGGCGACGTCCTGGTCCGACGCTAGATTTAGTTCCTTGGTCTACCAATGCTAGGTTTAGGCGAAGTGTTGGTTCGTGGCTAGATTTAGTTCCTGGGTCTACCAATGCTAGGTTTAAGCGACGTCTTGGTCCGAGGTCAGATTTAGTTGCTGGGTCTACCAATGCTAGGTTTAGGCAAAGTGTTGGTTCGTGGCTAGGCGACGTCTTGGTTCCAGGCTAGATTTAGTTCCTTGGTCTACCAATGCTAGGTTTAGGCGAAGTGTTGGTTCGTGGCTAGATTTAGTTCCTGGGTCTACCAATGCTAGGTTTAGTGTCTGAAATCCTGGTTTGTCGACATTCTTGAATAGGATGAAATCTTTTGTATCTGAATGCTAAATGAAATTATTTACAGTGAACCAGGAGGCGATAGACCTGTCTGGGCCACACGCCCCCCCAAAAAGCCTGTCTGGGCTTAGGTTCACCTCCCCCTCCCACATCTCCTCCCCGCACAAACAGGAAGGAGACATCGGAGGGAGCGAATTTCAAATCGCATTCTAAAAACAAGCCCCTATAGAGGATTCTGTGCGTAAAATCTGGTATGTCAAGTCCGATGGCTCTGGCGAAGGTTAGGTTAGAAAAATTACAACAGCTCCCCCCAACCTAGCACCCGTCTAGGAAAGTTTGAAGTAGGGAGACTGAGGATAGTGCACGGGCCGACGCATGTCTGACTATACCAAGGAAGCCTTTATCTATCTCCCATTCCAGGAGAATAGCCTTAGTAGGCATGGGGCTAAGAATGTGGAAGACCAGGAATTCGGTTACGGTTAGATTTAGTGCGAAGGTTGGTTCGAAGTTCGATCTGAACATCAATCGGCTCTGGGAACGCAAAGTTTTTGACTAAACTTACTCCAGACCAGCGAATCAGGCAGTAACCCGAAAGTCACTGCCCGATAATCCTGATCGGGCATTGCATTCCGTCAGCGAGTGCTGTTTAAGGTTTCAAAATTGACTGCGACCAGCCTTTGCTCAAATTGTGGTCAAGTTAACGTCAGGTAACTCTTAGCTTGTAGTTCCGTTGTGTTGGGAAGACTAGGGTTCAAGTCCATAGGGCTACGAACGGTAGGTTTAGGTTAAGTGTTGGCTCGGGCCTAGATTTAGTCCTTAGGTCTACCGACGGTAGGTTTAGGTTTAAGTGTTGGTTCGGGGCTAGATTTAGTCCTTACGTCTACCAACGGTAGGTTTAGGTTGAGTGTTGGTTTGAGTGGTGATAGATCAAGTAGAAGATGTGTATAATATTTCTTCAAGGAGGCAACTCTTGCCATACTTTCTCTACTCCCTCAAAGTATGGTTACGAGAGGGAAATGTTTAAGACACTTCATCAGTAGTGGACCTCAGATTCATCGGGTGTTTCGGCACTTTAAACACTAGACACCCTCCTCTGAGGCGGCCCGCCTTGGTTGATCATTTCCAGGCGAGTGTCTCATAGCCAATTGCTAATCGAGTTTGGTCAGGCCCACAATCGTGTAGTTGGGGCCTGGTTTGAGTTTTGAACGAATTTGTCCTTTAAAACGAGTTTTAAAAACATTAAATGCTATTACTTGCATTGAACAATAAAGCAGTACCAGTGTAGGTTGAAGTAAATTAGAAAGAGCAATGTAAAAGTCAAAGTTAGATGTCTAATAACAGAAATAAGGACTGAAATGCCGCCCTAAATGGCCTAAAACAACCACGTAAGGTCAAAGGTCAATCTGTAATTTGAATGTTTAGATAGTGGAGTTAAAAGGTTATGTAGCCATTGAGATTATTTAGAGGCCTTAATATAATAACCGAGTCTAAAATAGCATAATTTAGGACTGAATTTTCCACATAAGCGCCAAAAAAGGCAAGGGACGGCGAAAGGTCGAAGGTCGTGACTGGCGGATGTCAAGCATCAAGCTTCTACCAGACCTCCCTCCTAAAAGTTATGGCAACGCAAACAGACATCACCCTCACACAAGGATAACCGCTGGATGCGATAACTTCTGAAGATGAATGGAAATTAATCCCTGGTTTTGTGTTTCGGCCTACCTGATTATACGACGGTGAGTAAAAAAATAATTTTGAGATGACTATCCTTTTGGAATCCTCCCGGTCCATAAAGTATATCTGCAAGTTTTCTTAAGTTTTTATGAAGCATAAGTAGCTTTTTTTAGCCTTTTTAAACCGATTTTTACAGCAGTAATTTGCATATGCAATTCAGCTCAGCCAATGTGTGTTTTTGGCCTGTTTTTTGGTGGAAAAAGGGTGTATTTTTGTTGCTGTGGCGCTTGTTTGCGGATCTATATCGTATAGATATTCTGTTTCTGGTGCCAGTCCATTACTGCTAGCATGCTAATGCTAATATTAATCAATTAACTCTTAAAAGAACACTAATAAGGCTAAAATACTGTAATTAATGAGCTTTAAATGTTAATCTAACTTGAGCTTAAATCCTCTCACATCCGCTTAGATCCCATCTTTCAGACAAGAGAATGGCTCAGGCTTTTATGTTAATTAAACCTAATAAAGTGATATTAAGGTTAAGAAAACATATGGAATACACTGCAAGTAAGCTATAATTACGTTTCAAATTGACTGCAACCAGTTTTTGCTCCAGTTCTGGTTAAGTTACCGTCAGGTTACTCCTAGGTTGTGGTTACGTTATGGTTACGTTGCTTGAAGGTTATAGTTGGGTTATTCTTCAAATTTTTGGTTTTAATCTGCAGTTATGTTGTCTCTCGGTTATAATTGGGTTACCCTTGGGTTGTGGTATAAGTTGTGCCTTGATCGCAGTTAAGTTATTCTTCATTTGCGGGTAGAATACGTTTAGCTTGGAGCTGAATTATTGTGTTGGTTCGGGCCTAGATTTAGTTCCTGGGTCTACCAGTGCTAGGTTTAGGCGAAGTGTTGGTTCGGGTCTTGATTTATTTCCTGGGTCTACCAATGCTAGGTTTAGGCGACGTCTTGGTCCGAGGCTAGATTTAGTTCCTGGGTGTACCAATGCTAGGTTTAGGCGAAGTGTTGGTTCGAGGCTAGGCGACATCTTGGTTCCAGGCTAGATTTAGTTCCTTGGTCTACCAATACTAGGTTTAGGCAAAGTGTTGGTTCGGGCCTAGATTTAGTTCCTGGGTCTACCAATGCTAGGTTTAGGCGACGTCTTGGTCCGAGGTTAGATTTAGTTACTGGGTCAACCAATGCTAGGTTTAGGCGAAGTGTTGGTTCGGGCCTAGATTTAGTTTCTGGGTCTACCAATGCTAGGTTTAAGCGACGTCTTGGTCCGAGGTCAGATTTAGTTGCTGGGTCTACCAATGCTAGGTTTAGGCGAAGTGTTGGTTCGTGGCTAGGCGACGTCTTGGTTCCAGGCTAGATTTAGTTCCTGGGTCTACCAATGCTAGGTTTAGGCGACGTCTTGGTCCGAGGCTAGATTTAGTTCCTTGGTCTACCAATGCTAGGTTTAGGCGAAGTGTTGGTTCGGGCCTAGATTTAGTTTCTGGGTCTACCAATACTAGGTTTAAGCGACGTCTTGGTCCGAGGTCAGATTTAGTTGCTGGGTCTACCAATGCTAGGTTTAGGCAAAGTGTTGGTTCGTGGCTAGGCGACGTCTTGGTTCCAGGCTAGATTTAGTTCCTGGGTCTACCAATGCTAGGTTTAGGCGACGTCCTGGTCCGACGCTAGATTTAGTTCCTTGGTCTACCAATGCTAGGTTTAGGCGAAGTGTTGGTTCGTGGCTAGATTTAGTTCCTGGGTCTACCAATGCTAGGTTTAAGCGACGTCTTGGTCCGAGGTCAGATTTAGTTGCTGGGTCTACCAATGCTAGGTTTAGGCAAAGTGTTGGTTCGTGGCTAGGCGACGTCTTGGTTCCAGGCTAGATTTAGTTCCTTGGTCTACCAATGCTAGGTTTAGGCGAAGTGTTGGTTCGTGGCTAGATTTAGTTCCTGGGTCTACCAATGCTAGGTTTAGTGTCTGAAATCCTGGTTTGTCGACATTCTTGAATAGGATGAAATCTTTTGTATCTGAATGCTAAATGAAATTATTTACAGTGAACCAGGAGGCGATAGACCTGTCTGGGCCACACGCCCCCCCAAAAAGCCTGTCTGGGCTTAGGTTCACCTCCCCCTCCCACATCTCCTCCCCGCACAAACAGGAAGGAGACATCGGAGGGAGCGAATTTCAAATCGCATTCTAAAAACAAGCCCCTATAGAGGATTCTGTGCGTAAAATCTGGTATGTCAAGTCCGATGGCTCTGGCGAAGGTTAGGTTAGAAAAATTACAACAGCTCCCCCCAACCTAGCACCCGTCTAGGAAAGTTTGAAGTAGGGAGACTGAGGATAGTGCACGGGCCGACGCATGTCTGACTATACCAAGGAAGCCTTTATCTATCTCCCATTCCAGGAGAATAGCCTTAGTAGGCATGGGGCTAAGAATGTGGAAGACCAGGAATTCGGTTACGGTTAGATTTAGTGCGAAGGTTGGTTCGAAGTTCGATCTGAACATCAATCGGCTCTGGGAACGCAAAGTTTTTGACTAAACTTACTCCAGACCAGCGAATCAGGCAGTAACCCGAAAGTCACTGCCCGATAATCCTGATCGGGCATTGCATTCCGTCAGCGAGTGCTGTTTAAGGTTTCAAAATTGACTGCGACCAGCCTTTGCTCAAATTGTGGTCAAGTTAACGTCAGGTAACTCTTAGCTTGTAGTTCCGTTGTGTTGGGAAGACTAGGGTTCAAGTCCATAGGGCTACGAACGGTAGGTTTAGGTTAAGTGTTGGCTCGGGCCTAGATTTAGTCCTTAGGTCTACCGACGGTAGGTTTAGGTTTAAGTGTTGGTTCGGGGCTAGATTTAGTCCTTACGTCTACCAACGGTAGGTTTAGGTTGAGTGTTGGTTTGAGTGGTGATAGATCAAGTAGAAGATGTGTATAATATTTCTTCAAGGAGGCAACTCTTGCCATACTTTCTCTACTCCCTCAAAGTATGGTTACGAGAGGGAAATGTTTAAGACACTTCATCAGTAGTGGACCTCAGATTCATCGGGTGTTTCGGCACTTTAAACACTAGACACCCTCCTCTGAGGCGGCCCGCCTTGGTTGATCATTTCCAGGCGAGTGTCTCATAGCCAATTGCTAATCGAGTTTGGTCAGGCCCACAATCGTGTAGTTGGGGCCTGGTTTGAGTTTTGAACGAATTTGTCCTTTAAAACGAGTTTTAAAAACATTAAATGCTATTACTTGCATTGAACAATAAAGCAGTACCAGTGTAGGTTGAAGTAAATTAGAAAGAGCAATGTAAAAGTCAAAGTTAGATGTCTAATAACAGAAATAAGGACTGAAATGCCGCCCTAAATGGCCTAAAACAACCACGTAAGGTCAAAGGTCAATCTGTAATTTGAATGTTTAGATAGTGGAGTTAAAAGGTTATGTAGCCATTGAGATTATTTAGAGGCCTTAATATAATAACCGAGTCTAAAATAGCATAATTTAGGACTGAATTTTCCACATAAGCGCCAAAAAAGGCAAGGGACGGCGAAAGGTCGAAGGTCGTGACTGGCGGATGTCAAGCATCAAGCTTCTACCAGACCTCCCTCCTAAAAGTTATGGCAACGCAAACAGACATCACCCTCACACAAGGATAACCGCTGGATGCGATAACTTCTGAAGATGAATGGAAATTAATCCCTGGTTTTGTGTTTCGGCCTACCTGATTATACGACGGTGAGTAAAAAAATAATTTTGAGATGACTATCCTTTTGGAATCCTCCCGGTCCATAAAGTATATCTGCAAGTTTTCTTAAGTTTTTATGAAGCATAAGTAGCTTTTTTTAGCCTTTTTAAACCGATTTTTACAGCAGTAATTTGCATATGCAATTCAGCTCAGCCAATGTGTGTTTTTGGCCTGTTTTTTGGTGGAAAAAGGGTGTATTTTTGTTGCTGTGGCGCTTGTTTGCGGATCTATATCGTATAGATATTCTGTTTCTGGTGCCAGTCCATTACTGCTAGCATGCTAATGCTAATATTAATCAATTAACTCTTAAAAGAACACTAATAAGGCTAAAATACTGTAATTAATGAGCTTTAAATGTTAATCTAACTTGAGCTTAAATCCTCTCACATCCGCTTAGATCCCATCTTTCAGACAAGAGAATGGCTCAGGCTTTTATGTTAATTAAACCTAATAAAGTGATATTAAGGTTAAGAAAACATATGGAATACACTGCAAGTAAGCTATAATTACGTTTCAAATTGACTGCAACCAGTTTTTGCTCCAGTTCTGGTTAAGTTACCGTCAGGTTACTCCTAGGTTGTGGTTACGTTATGGTTACGTTGCTTGAAGGTTATAGTTGGGTTATTCTTCAAATTTTTGGTTTTAATCTGCAGTTATGTTGTCTCTCGGTTATAATTGGGTTACCCTTGGGTTGTGGTATAAGTTGTGCCTTGATCGCAGTTAAGTTATTCTTCATTTGCGGGTAGAATACGTTTAGCTTGGAGCTGAATTATTGTGTTGGTTCGGGCCTAGATTTAGTTCCTGGGTCTACCAGTGCTAGGTTTAGGCGAAGTGTTGGTTCGGGTCTTGATTTATTTCCTGGGTCTACCAATGCTAGGTTTAGGCGACGTCTTGGTCCGAGGCTAGATTTAGTTCCTGGGTGTACCAATGCTAGGTTTAGGCGAAGTGTTGGTTCGAGGCTAGGCGACATCTTGGTTCCAGGCTAGATTTAGTTCCTTGGTCTACCAATACTAGGTTTAGGCAAAGTGTTGGTTCGGGCCTAGATTTAGTTCCTGGGTCTACCAATGCTAGGTTTAGGCGACGTCTTGGTCCGAGGTTAGATTTAGTTACTGGGTCAACCAATGCTAGGTTTAGGCGAAGTGTTGGTTCGGGCCTAGATTTAGTTTCTGGGTCTACCAATGCTAGGTTTAAGCGACGTCTTGGTCCGAGGTCAGATTTAGTTGCTGGGTCTACCAATGCTAGGTTTAGGCGAAGTGTTGGTTCGTGGCTAGGCGACGTCTTGGTTCCAGGCTAGATTTAGTTCCTGGGTCTACCAATGCTAGGTTTAGGCGACGTCTTGGTCCGAGGCTAGATTTAGTTCCTTGGT
>NW_027394278.1:1325181-1466127 GCF_049309525.1 Garra rufa | reverse complement strand
AAATGTCAGAAAACAGCTTTTCAGCGCAGAACAAAGTTGGTTCAGGCAATGCAAGCTGAATCTTGGTCCCACTTTAAATTTACACTCTGTGCATGGATAAAAGCTATTTTGCAACACAGAGAAACATATCTGAAGGTGTTAGAAGTGTTTTGCATGATTTTTGAAGTTAGACCCTGAAATGTCAGAAAACAGCGTTTCAGCGCAGAACAAAGTTGGTTCAGGCAGTGCAAGCTGAATCTTGGTCCCACTTTAAATTTACACTCTGTGCATGAATAAAAGCTATTTTGCAACACAGAGAAACATATCTGAAGGTGTTAGAAGTGTTTTGCATGATTTTTGAAGTTAGACTCTGAAATGTCAGAAAACAGCTTTTCAGCGCAGAACAAAGTTGGTTCAGGCAATGCAAGCTGAATCTTGGTCCCACTTTAACTTTGCAGTCTGTGCATGAATAAAACCTATTTTGCAACACAGAGAAACATATCTGAAGGTGTTAGAAGTGTTTTGCATGATTTTTGAAGTTAGACCCTGAAATGTCAGAAAACAGCTTTTCAGCGCAGAACAAAGTTGGTTCAGGCAATGCAAGCTGAATCTTGGTCCCACTTTAAATTTACACTCTGTGCATGAATAAAAGCTATTTTGCAACACAGAGAAACATATCTGAAGGTGTTAGAAGTGTTTTGCATGATTTTTGAAGTTAGACTCTGAAATGTCAGAAAACAGCTTTTCAGCGCAGAACAAAGTTGGTTCAGGCAATGCAAGCTGAATCTTGGTCCCACTTTAAATTTACACTCTGTGCATGAATAAAAGCTATTTTGCAACACAGAGAAACATATCTGAAGGTGTTAGAAGTGTTTTGCATGATTTTTGAAGTTAGACCCTGAAATGTCAGAAAACAGCGTTTCAGCGCAGAACAAAGTTGGTTCAGGCAATGCAAGCTGAATCTTGGTCCCACTTTAACTTTGCAGTCTGTGCATGAATAAAACCTATTTTGCAACACAGAGAAACATATCTGAAGGTGTTAGAAGTGTTTTGCATGATTTTTGAAGTTAGACCCTGAAATGTCAGAAAACAGCTTTTCAGCGCAGAACAAAGTTGGTTCAGGCAATGCAAGCTGAATCTTGGTCCCACTTTAAATTTACACTCTGTGCATGGATAAAAGCTATTTTGCAACACAGAGAAACATATCTGAAGGTGTTAGAAGTGTTTTGCATGATTTTTGAAGTTAGACCCTGAAATGTCAGAAAACAGCGTTTCAGCGCAGAACAAAGTTGGTTCAGGCAGTGCAAGCTGAATCTTGGTCCCACTTTAACTTTGCAGTCTGTGCATGAATAAAACCTATTTTGCAACACAGAGAAACATATCTGAAGGTGTTAGAAGTGTTTTGCATGATTTTTGAAGTTAGACCCTGAAATGTCAGAAAACAGCTTTTCAGCGCAGAACAAAGTTGGTTCAGGCAATGCAAGCTGAATCTTGGTCCCACTTTAAATTTACACTCTGTGCATGAATAAAAGCTATTTTGCAACACAGAGAAACATATCTGAAGGTGTTAGAAGTGTTTTGCATGATTTTTGAAGTTAGACTCTGAAATGTCAGAAAACAGCTTTTCAGCGCAGAACAAAGTTGGTTCAGGCAATGCAAGCTGAATCTTGGTCCCACTTTAAATTTACACTCTGTGCATGAATAAAAGCTATTTTGCAACACAGAGAAACATATCTGAAGGTGTTAGAAGTGTTTTGCATGATTTTTGAAGTTAGACCCTGAAATGTCAGAAAACAGCGTTTCAGCGCAGAACAAAGTTGGTTCAGGCAGTGCAAGCTGAATCTTGGTCCCACTTTAACTTTGCAGTCTGTGCATGAATAAAACCTATTTTGCAACACAGAGAAACATATCTGAAGGTGTTAGAAGTGTTTTGCATGATTTTTGAAGTTAGACCCTGAAATGTCAGAAAACAGCTTTTCAGCGCTGAACAAAGTTGGTTCAGGCAATGCAAGCTGAATCTTGGTCCCACTTTAAATTTACACTCTGTGCATGGATAAAAGCTATTTTGCAACACAGAGAAACATATCTGAAGGTGTTAGAAGTGTTTTGCATGATTTTTGAAGTTAGACTCTGAAATGTCAGAAAACAGCTTTTCAGCGCAGAACAAAGTTGGTTCAGGCAGTGCAAGCTGAATCTTGGTCCCACTTTAACTTTGCAGTCTGTGCATGAATAAAACCTATTTTGCAACACAGAGAAACATATCTGAAGGTGTTAGAAGTGTTTTGCATGATTTTTGAAGTTAGACCCTGAAATGTCAGAAAACAGCGTTTCAGCGCAGAACAAAGTTGGTTCAGGCAGTGCAAGCTGAATCTTGGTCCCACTTTAACTTTGCAGTCTGTGCATGAATAAAACCTATTTTGCAACACAGAGAAACATATCTGAAGGTGTTAGAAGTGTTTTGCATGATTTTTGAAGTTAGACCCTGAAATGTCAGAAAACAGCTTTTCAGCGCAGAACAAAGTTGGTTCAGGCAATGCAAGCTGAATCTTGGTCCCACTTTAAATTTACACTCTGTGCATGAATAAAAGCTATTTTGCAACACAGAGAAACATATCTGAAGGTGTTAGAAGTGTTTTGCATGATTTTTGAAGTTAGACTCTGAAATGTCAGAAAACAGCTTTTCAGCGCAGAACAAAGTTGGTTCAGGCAATGCAAGCTGAATCTTGGTCCCACTTTAAATTTACACTCTGTGCATGAATAAAAGCTATTTTGCAACACAGAGAAACATATCTGAAGGAGTTAGAAGTGTTTTGCATGATTTTTGAAGTTAGACCCTGAAATGTCAGAAAACAGCGTTTCAGCGCAGAACAAAGTTGGTTCAGGCAGTGCAAGCTGAATCTTGGTCCCACTTTAACTTTGCAGTCTGTGCATGAATAAAACCTATTTTGCAACACAGAGAAACATATCTGAAGGTGTTAGAAGTGTTTTGCATGATTTTTGAAGTTAGACCCTGAAATGTCAGAAAACAGCTTTTCAGCGCAGAACAAAGTTGGTTCAGGCAATGCAAGCTGAATCTTGGTCCCACTTTAAATTTACACTCTGTGCATGGATAAAAGCTATTTTGCAACACAGAGAAACATATCTGAAGGTGTTAGAAGTGTTTTGCATGATTTTTGAAGTTAGACCCTGAAATGTCAGAAAACAGCGTTTCAGCGCAGAACAAAGTTGGTTCAGGCAGTGCAAGCTGAATCTTGGTCCCACTTTAAATTTACACTCTGTGCATGAATAAAAGCTATTTTGCAACACAGAGAAACATATCTGAAGGTGTTAGAAGTGTTTTGCATGATTTTTGAAGTTAGACTCTGAAATGTCAGAAAACAGCTTTTCAGCGCAGAACAAAGTTGGTTCAGGCAATGCAAGCTGAATCTTGGTCCCACTTTAACTTTGCAGTCTGTGCATGAATAAAACCTATTTTGCAACACAGAGAAACATATCTGAAGGTGTTAGAAGTGTTTTGCATGATTTTTGAAGTTAGACCCTGAAATGTCAGAAAACAGCTTTTCAGCGCAGAACAAAGTTGGTTCAGGCAATGCAAGCTGAATCTTGGTCCCACTTTAAATTTACACTCTGTGCATGAATAAAAGCTATTTTGCAACACAGAGAAACATATCTGAAGGTGTTAGAAGTGTTTTGCATGATTTTTGAAGTTAGACTCTGAAATGTCAGAAAACAGCTTTTCAGCGCAGAACAAAGTTGGTTCAGGCAATGCAAGCTGAATCTTGGTCCCACTTTAAATTTACACTCTGTGCATGAATAAAAGCTATTTTGCAACACAGAGAAACATATCTGAAGGTGTTAGAAGTGTTTTGCATGATTTTTGAAGTTAGACCCTGAAATGTCAGAAAACAGCGTTTCAGCGCAGAACAAAGTTGGTTCAGGCAATGCAAGCTGAATCTTGGTCCCACTTTAACTTTGCAGTCTGTGCATGAATAAAACCTATTTTGCAACACAGAGAAACATATCTGAAGGTGTTAGAAGTGTTTTGCATGATTTTTGAAGTTAGACCCTGAAATGTCAGAAAACAGCTTTTCAGCGCAGAACAAAGTTGGTTCAGGCAATGCAAGCTGAATCTTGGTCCCACTTTAAATTTACACTCTGTGCATGGATAAAAGCTATTTTGCAACACAGAGAAACATATCTGAAGGTGTTAGAAGTGTTTTGCATGATTTTTGAAGTTAGACCCTGAAATGTCAGAAAACAGCGTTTCAGCGCAGAACAAAGTTGGTTCAGGCAGTGCAAGCTGAATCTTGGTCCCACTTTAACTTTGCAGTCTGTGCATGAATAAAACCTATTTTGCAACACAGAGAAACATATCTGAAGGTGTTAGAAGTGTTTTGCATGATTTTTGAAGTTAGACCCTGAAATGTCAGAAAACAGCTTTTCAGCGCAGAACAAAGTTGGTTCAGGCAATGCAAGCTGAATCTTGGTCCCACTTTAAATTTACACTCTGTGCATGAATAAAAGCTATTTTGCAACACAGAGAAACATATCTGAAGGTGTTAGAAGTGTTTTGCATGATTTTTGAAGTTAGACTCTGAAATGTCAGAAAACAGCTTTTCAGCGCAGAACAAAGTTGGTTCAGGCAATGCAAGCTGAATCTTGGTCCCACTTTAAATTTACACTCTGTGCATGAATAAAAGCTATTTTGCAACACAGAGAAACATATCTGAAGGTGTTAGAAGTGTTTTGCATGATTTTTGAAGTTAGACCCTGAAATGTCAGAAAACAGCGTTTCAGCGCAGAACAAAGTTGGTTCAGGCAGTGCAAGCTGAATCTTGGTCCCACTTTAACTTTGCAGTCTGTGCATGAATAAAACCTATTTTGCAACACAGAGAAACATATCTGAAGGTGTTAGAAGTGTTTTGCATGATTTTTGAAGTTAGACCCTGAAATGTCAGAAAACAGCTTTTCAGCGCTGAACAAAGTTGGTTCAGGCAATGCAAGCTGAATCTTGGTCCCACTTTAAATTTACACTCTGTGCATGGATAAAAGCTATTTTGCAACACAGAGAAACATATCTGAAGGTATTAGAAGTGTTTTGCATGATTTTTGAAGTTAGACCCTGAAATGTCAGAAAACAGCGTTTCAGCGCAGAACAAAGTTGGTTCAGGCAGTGCAAGCTGAATCTTAGTCCCACTTTAAATTTACACTCTGTGCATGAATAAAAGCTATTTTGCAACACAGAGAAACATATCTGAAGGTGTTAGAAGTGTTTTGCATGATTTTTGAAGTTAGACTCTGAAATGTCAGAAAACAGCTTTTCAGCGCAGAACAAAGTTGGTTCAGGCAATGCAAGCTGAATCTTGGTCCCACTTTAACTTTGCAGTCTGTGCATGAATAAAACCTATTTTGCAACACAGAGAAACATATCTGAAGGTGTTAGAAGTGTTTTGCATGATTTTTGAAGTTAGACCCTGAAATGTCAGAAAACAGCTTTTCAGCGCAGAACAAAGTTGGTTCAGGCAATGCAAGCTGAATCTTGGTCCCACTTTAAATTTACACTCTGTGCATGAATAAAAGCTATTTTGCAACACAGAGAAACATATCTGAAGGTGTTAGAAGTGTTTTGCATGATTTTTGAAGTTAGACTCTGAAATGTCAGAAAACAGCTTTTCAGCGCAGAACAAAGTTGGTTCAGGCAATGCAAGCTGAATCTTGGTCCCACTTTAAATTTACACTCTGTGCATGAATAAA
Source organism: Garra rufa (assembly GCF_049309525.1). NCBI lineage: Eukaryota > Metazoa > Chordata > Actinopteri > Cypriniformes > Cyprinidae > Garra > Garra rufa. The sequence goes on along the minus strand of NW_027394278.1, from coordinate 1,460,394 downwards.
AGCTATTTTGCAACACAGAGAAACATATCTGAAGGTGTTAGAAGTGTTTTGCATGATTTTTGAAGTTAGACCCTGAAATGTCAGAAAACAGCGTTTCAGCGCAGAACAAAGTTGGTTCAGGCAATGCAAGCTGAATCTTGGTCCCACTTTAACTTTGCAGTCTGTGCATGAATAAAACCTATTTTGCAACACAGAGAAACATATCTGAAGGTGTTAGAAGTGTTTTGCATGATTTTTGAAGTTAGACCCTGAAATGTCAGAAAACAGCTTTTCAGCGCAGAACAAAGTTGGTTCAGGCAATGCAAGCTGAATCTTGGTCCCACTTTAAATTTACACTCTGTGCATGGATAAAAGCTATTTTGCAACACAGAGAAACATATCTGAAGGTGTTAGAAGTGTTTTGCATGATTTTTGAAGTTAGACCCTGAAATGTCAGAAAACAGCGTTTCAGCGCAGAACAAAGTTGGTTCAGGCAGTGCAAGCTGAATCTTGGTCCCACTTTAACTTTGCAGTCTGTGCATGAATAAAACCTATTTTGCAACACAGAGAAACATATCTGAAGGTGTTAGAAGTGTTTTGCATGATTTTTGAAGTTAGACCCTGAAATGTCAGAAAACAGCTTTTCAGCGCAGAACAAAGTTGGTTCAGGCAATGCAAGCTGAATCTTGGTCCCACTTTAAATTTACACTCTGTGCATGAATAAAAGCTATTTTGCAACACAGAGAAACATATCTGAAGGTGTTAGAAGTGTTTTGCATGATTTTTGAAGTTAGACTCTGAAATGTCAGAAAACAGCTTTTCAGCGCAGAACAAAGTTGGTTCAGGCAATGCAAGCTGAATCTTGGTCCCACTTTAAATTTACACTCTGTGCATGAATAAAAGCTATTTTGCAACACAGAGAAACATATCTGAAGGTGTTAGAAGTGTTTTGCATGATTTTTGAAGTTAGACCCTGAAATGTCAGAAAACAGCGTTTCAGCGCAGAACAAAGTTGGTTCAGGCAGTGCAAGCTGAATCTTGGTCCCACTTTAACTTTGCAGTCTGTGCATGAATAAAACCTATTTTGCAACACAGAGAAACATATCTGAAGGTGTTAGAAGTGTTTTGCATGATTTTTGAAGTTAGACCCTGAAATGTCAGAAAACAGCTTTTCAGCGCTGAACAAAGTTGGTTCAGGCAATGCAAGCTGAATCTTGGTCCCACTTTAAATTTACACTCTGTGCATGGATAAAAGCTATTTTGCAACACAGAGAAACATATCTGAAGGTGTTAGAAGTGTTTTGCATGATTTTTGAAGTTAGACCCTGAAATGTCAGAAAACAGCGTTTCAGCGCAGAACAAAGTTGGTTCAGGCAGTGCAAGCTGAATCTTGGTCCCACTTTAAATTTACACTCTGTGCATGAATAAAAGCTATTTTGCAACACAGAGAAACATATCTGAAGGTGTTAGAAGTGTTTTGCATGATTTTTGAAGTTAGACTCTGAAATGTCAGAAAACAGCTTTTCAGCGCAGAACAAAGTTGGTTCAGGCAATGCAAGCTGAATCTTGGTCCCACTTTAAATTTACACTCTGTGCATGGATAAAAGCTATTTTGCAACACAGAGAAACATATCTGAAGGTGTTAGAAGTGTTTTGCATGATTTTTGAAGTTAGACCCTGAAATGTCAGAAAACAGCGTTTCAGCGCAGAACAAAGTTGGTTCAGGCAATGCAAGCTGAATCTCTGTCCCACTTTAACTTTGCAGTCTGTGCATGAATAAAAGCTATTTTGCAACACAGAGAAACATATCTGAAGGTGTTAGAAGTGTTTTGCATGATTTTTGAAGTTAGACCCTGAAATGTCAGAAAACAGCTTTTCAGCGCAGAACAAAGTTGGTTCAGGCAATGCAAGCTGAATCTTGGTCCCACTTTAAATTTACACTCTGTGCATGAATAAAAGCTATTTTGCAACACAGAGAAACATATCTGAAGGTGTTAGAAGTGTTTTGCATGATTTTTGAAGTTAGACTCTGAAATGTCAGAAAACAGCTTTTCAGCGCAGAACAAAGTTGGTTCAGGCAGTGCAAGCTGAATCTTGGTCCCACTTTAACTTTGCAGTCTGTGCATGAATAAAACCTATTTTGCAACACAGAGAAACATATCTGAAGGTGTTAGAAGTGTTTTGCATGATTTTTGAAGTTAGACCCTGAAATGTCAGAAAACAGCGTTTCAGCGCAGAACAAAGTTGGTTCAGGCAGTGCAAGCTGAATCTTGGTCCCACTTTAACTTTGCAGTCTGTGCATGAATAAAACCTATTTTGCAACACAGAGAAACATATCTGAAGGTGTTAGAAGTGTTTTGCATGATTTTTGAAGTTAGACCCTGAAATGTCAGAAAACAGCTTTTCAGCGCAGAACAAAGTTGGTTCAGGCAATGCAAGCTGAATCTTGGTCCCACTTTAAATTTACACTCTGTGCATGAATAAAAGCTATTTTGCAACACAGAGAAACATATCTGAAGGTGTTAGAAGTGTTTTGCATGATTTTTGAAGTTAGACCCTGAAATGTCAGAAAACAGCTTTTCAGCGCAGAACAAAGTTGGTTCAGGCAATGCAAGCTGAATCTTGGTCCCACTTTAAATTTACACTCTGTGCATGGATAAAAGCTATTTTGCAACACAGAGAAACATATCTGAAGGTGTTAGAAGTGTTTTGCATGATTTTTGAAGTTAGACTCTGAAATGTCAGAAAACAGCTTTTCAGCGCAGAACAAAGTTGGTTCAGGCAATGCAAGCTGAATCTTGGTCCCACTTTAAATTTACACTCTGTGCATGGATAAAAGCTATTTTGCAACACAGAGAAACATATCTGAAGGTGTTAGAAGTGTTTTGCATGATTTTTGAAGTTAGACTCTGAAATGTCAGAAAACAGCGTTTCAGCGCAGAACAAAGTTGGTTCAGGCAATGCAAGCTGAATCTCTGTCCCACTTTAACTTTGCAGTCTGTGCATGAATAAAAGCTATTTTGCAACACAGAGAAACATATCTGAAGGTGTTAGAAGTGTTTTGCATGATTTTTGAAGTTAGACCCTGAAATGTCAGAAAACAGCTTTTCAGCGCAGAACAAAGTTGGTTCAGGCAATGCAAGCTGAATCTTGGTCCCACTTTAAATTTACACTCTGTGCATGAATAAAAGCTATTTTGCAACACAGAGAAACATATCTGAAGGTGTTAGAAGTGTTTTGCATGATTTTTGAAGTTAGACTCTGAAATGTCAGAAAACAGCTTTTCAGCGCAGAACAAAGTTGGTTCAGGCAATGCAAGCTGAATCTTGGTCCCACTTTAAATTTACACTCTGTGCATGAATAAAAGCTATTTTGCAACACAGAGAAACATATCTGAAGGTGTTAGAAGTGTTTTGCATGATTTTTGAAGTTAGACCCTGAAATGTCAGAAAACAGCGTTTCAGCGCAGAACAAAGTTGGTTCAGGCAGTGCAAGCTGAATCTTGGTCCCACTTTAACTTTGCAGTCTGTGCATGAATAAAACCTATTTTGCAACACAGAGAAACATATCTGAAGGTGTTAGAAGTGTTTTGCATGATTTTTGAAGTTAGACCCTGAAATGTCAGAAAACAGCGTTTCAGCGCAGAACAAAGTTGGTTCAGGCAATGCAAGCTGAATCTCTGTCCCACTTTAACTTTGCAGTCTGTGCATGAATAAAACCTATTTTGCAACACAGAGAAACATATCTGAAGGTGTTAGAAGTGTTTTGCATGATTTTTGAAGTTAGAACCTGAAATGTCAGAAAACAGCGTTTCAGCGCAGAACAAAGTTGGTTCAGGCAATGCAAGCTGAATCTTGGTCCCACTTTAACTTTGCAGTCTGTGCATGAATAAAACCTATTTTGCAACACAGAGAAACATATCTGAAGGTGTTAGAAGTTTTTTGCATGATTTTTGAAGTTAGACCCTGAAATGTCAGAAAACAGCTTTTCAGCGCAGAACAAAGTTGGTTCAGGCAATGCAAGCTGAATCTTGGTCCCACATTAAATTTACACTCTGTGCATGAATAAAAGCTATTTTGCAACACAGAGAAACATATCTGAAGGTGTTAGAAGTGTTTTGCATGATTTTTGAAGTTAGACTCTGAAATGTCAGAAAACAGCTTTTCAGCGCAGAACAAAGTTGGTTCAGGCAATGCAAGCTGAATCTTGGTCCCACTTTAAATTTACACTCTGTGCATGAATAAAAGCTATTTTGCAACACAGAGAAACATATCTGAAGGTGTTAGAAGTGTTTTGCATGATTTTTGAAGTTAGACCCTGAAATGTCAGAAAACAGCTTTTCAGCGCAGAACAAAGTTGGTTCAGGCAATGCAAGCTGAATCTTGGTCCCACTTTAAATTTACACTCTGTGCATGAATAAAAGCTATTTTGCAACACAGAGAAACATATCTGAAGGTGTTAGAAGTGTTTTGCATGATTTTTGAAGTTAGACTCTGAAATGTCAGAAAACAGCTTTTCAGCGCAGAACAAAGTTGGTTCAGGCAATGCAAGCTGAATCTTGGTCCCACTTTAAATTTACACTCTGTGCATGGATAAAAGCTATTTTCCAACACAGAGAAACATATCTGAAGGTGTTAGAAGTGTTTTGCATGATTTTTGAAGTTAGACCCTGAAATGTCAGAAAACAGCGTTTCAGCGCAGAACAAAGTTGGTTCAGGCAGTGCAAGCTGAATCTTGGTCCCACTTTAAATTTACACTCTGTGCATGAATAAAAGCTATTTTGCAACACAGAGAAACATATCTGAAGGTGTTAGAAGTGTTTTGCATGATTTTTGAAGTTAGACTCTGAAATGTCAGAAAACAGCTTTTCAGCGCAGAACAAAGTTGGTTCAGGCAATGCAAGCTGAATCTTGGTCCCACTTTAACTTTGCAGTCTGTGCATGAATAAAACCTATTTTGCAACACAGAGAAACATATCTGAAGGTGTTAGAAGTGTTTTGCATGATTTTTGAAGTTAGACCCTGAAATGTCAGAAAACAGCTTTTCAGCGCAGAACAAAGTTGGTTCAGGCAATGCAAGCTGAATCTTGGTCCCACTTTAAATTTACACTCTGTGCATGAATAAAAGCTATTTTGCAACACAGAGAAACATATCTGAAGGTGTTAGAAGTGTTTTGCATGATTTTTGAAGTTAGACTCTGAAATGTCAGAAAACAGCTTTTCAGCGCAGAACAAAGTTGGTTCAGGCAATGCAAGCTGAATCTTGGTCCCACTTTAAATTTACACTCTGTGCATGAATAAAAGCTATTTTGCAACACAGAGAAACATATCTGAAGGTGTTAGAAGTGTTTTGCATGATTTTTGAAGTTAGACCCTGAAATGTCAGAAAACAGCGTTTCAGCGCAGAACAAAGTTGGTTCAGGCAATGCAAGCTGAATCTTGGTCCCATTTTAACTTTGCAGTCTGTGCATGAATAAAACCTATTTTGCAACACAGAGAAACATATCTGAAGGTGTTAGAAGTGTTTTGCATGATTTTTGAAGTTAGACCCTGAAATGTCAGAAAACAGCTTTTCAGCGCAGAACAAAGTTGGTTCAGGCAATGCAAGCTGAATCTTGGTCCCACTTTAAATTTACACTCTGTGCATGGATAAAAGCTATTTTGCAACACAGAGAAACATATCTGAAGGTGTTAGAAGTGTTTTGCATGATTTTTGAAGTTAGACCCTGAAATGTCAGAAAACAGCGTTTCAGCGCAGAACAAAGTTGGTTCAGGCAGTGCAAGCTGAATCTTGGTCCCACTTTAACTTTGCAGTCTGTGCATGAATAAAACCTATTTTGCAACACAGAGAAACATATCTGAAGGTGTTAGAAGTGTTTTGCATGATTTTTGAAGTTAGACCCTGAAATGTCAGAAAACAGCTTTTCAGCGCAGAACAAAGTTGGTTCAGGCAATGCAAGCTGAATCTTGGTCCCACTTTAAATTTACACTCTGTGCATGAATAAAAGCTATTTTGCAACACAGAGAAACATATCTGAAGGTGTTAGAAGTGTTTTGCATGATTTTTGAAGTTAGACTCTGAAATGTCAGAAAACAGCTTTTCAGCGCAGAACAAAGTTGGTTCAGGCAATGCAAGCTGAATCTTGGTCCCACTTTAAATTTACACTCTGTGCATGAATAAAAGCTATTTTGCAACACAGAGAAACATATCTGAAGGTGTTAGAAGTGTTTTGCATGATTTTTGAAGTTAGACCCTGAAATGTCAGAAAACAGCGTTTCAGCGCAGAACAAAGTTGGTTCAGGCAGTGCAAGCTGAATCTTGGTCCCACTTTAACTTTGCAGTCTGTGCATGAATAAAACCTATTTTGCAACACAGAGAAACATATCTGAAGGTGTTAGAAGTGTTTTGCATGATTTTTGAAGTTAGACCCTGAAATGTCAGAAAACAGCTTTTCAGCGCTGAACAAAGTTGGTTCAGGCAATGCAAGCTGAATCTTGGTCCCACTTTAAATTTACACTCTGTGCATGGATAAAAGCTATTTTGCAACACAGAGAAACATATCTGAAGGTGTTAGAAGTGTTTTGCATGATTTTTGAAGTTAGACCCTGAAATGTCAGAAAACAGCGTTTCAGCGCAGAACAAAGTTGGTTCAGGCAGTGCAAGCTGAATCTTGGTCCCACTTTAAATTTACACTCTGTGCATGAATAAAAGCTATTTTGCAACACAGAGAAACATATCTGAAGGTGTTAGAAGTGTTTTGCATGATTTTTGAAGTTAGACTCTGAAATGTCAGAAAACAGCTTTTCAGCGCAGAACAAAGTTGGTTCAGGCAATGCAAGCTGAATCTTGGTCCCACTTTAACTTTGCAGTCTGTGCATGAATAAAACCTATTTTGCAACACAGAGAAACATATCTGAAGGTGTTAGAAGTGTTTTGCATGATTTTTGAAGTTAGACCCTGAAATGTCAGAAAACAGCTTTTCAGCGCAGAACAAAGTTGGTTCAGGCAATGCAAGCTGAATCTTGGTCCCACTTTAAATTTACACTCTGTGCATGAATAAAAGCTATTTTGCAACACAGAGAAACATATCTGAAGGTGTTAGAAGTGTTTTGCATGATTTTTGAAGTTAGACTCTGAAATGTCAGAAAACAGCTTTTCAGCGCAGAACAAAGTTGGTTCAGGCAATGCAAGCTGAATCTTGGTCCCACTTTAAATTTACACTCTGTGCATGAATAAAAGCTATTTTGCAACACAGAGAAACATATCTGAAGGTGTTAGAAGTGTTTTGCATGATTTTTGAAGTTAGACCCTGAAATGTCAGAAAACAGCGTTTCAGCGCAGAACAAAGTTGGTTCAGGCAATGCAAGCTGAATCTTGGTCCCACTTTAACTTTGCAGTCTGTGCATGAATAAAACCTATTTTGCAACACAGAGAAACATATCTGAAGGTGTTAGAAGTGTTTTGCATGATTTTTGAAGTTAGACCCTGAAATGTCAGAAAACAGCTTTTCAGCGCAGAACAAAGTTGGTTCAGGCAATGCAAGCTGAATCTTGGTCCCACTTTAAATTTACACTCTGTGCATGGATAAAAGCTATTTTGCAACACAGAGAAACATATCTGAAGGTGTTAGAAGTGTTTTGCATGATTTTTGAAGTTAGACCCTGAAATGTCAGAAAACAGCGTTTCAGCGCAGAACAAAGTTGGTTCAGGCAGTGCAAGCTGAATCTTGGTCCCACTTTAACTTTGCAGTCTGTGCATGAATAAAACCTATTTTGCAACACAGAGAAACATATCTGAAGGTGTTAGAAGTGTTTTGCATGATTTTTGAAGTTAGACCCTGAAATGTCAGAAAACAGCTTTTCAGCGCAGAACAAAGTTGGTTCAGGCAATGCAAGCTGAATCTTGGTCCCACTTTAAATTTACACTCTGTGCATGAATAAAAGCTATTTTGCAACACAGAGAAACATATCTGAAGGTGTTAGAAGTGTTTTGCATGATTTTTGAAGTTAGACTCTGAAATGTCAGAAAACAGCTTTTCAGCGCAGAACAAAGTTGGTTCAGGCAATGCAAGCTGAATCTTGGTCCCACTTTAAATTTACACTCTGTGCATGAATAAAAGCTATTTTGCAACACAGAGAAACATATCTGAAGGTGTTAGAAGTGTTTTGCATGATTTTTGAAGTTAGACCCTGAAATGTCAGAAAACAGCGTTTCAGCGCAGAACAAAGTTGGTTCAGGCAGTGCAAGCTGAATCTTGGTCCCACTTTAACTTTGCAGTCTGTGCATGAATAAAACCTATTTTGCAACACAGAGAAACATATCTGAAGGTGTTAGAAGTGTTTTGCATGATTTTTGAAGTTAGACCCTGAAATGTCAGAAAACAGCTTTTCAGCGCTGAACAAAGTTGGTTCAGGCAATGCAAGCTGAATCTTGGTCCCACTTTAAATTTACACTCTGTGCATGGATAAAAGCTATTTTGCAACACAGAGAAACATATCTGAAGGTGTTAGAAGTGTTTTGCATGATTTTTGAAGTTAGACCCTGAAATGTCAGAAAACAGCGTTTCAGCGCAGAACAAAGTTGGTTCAGGCAGTGCAAGCTGAATCTTGGTCCCACTTTAAATTTACACTCTGTGCATGAATAAAAGCTATTTTGCAACACAGAGAAACATATCTGAAGGTGTTAGAAGTGTTTTGCATGATTTTTGAAGTTAGACTCTGAAATGTCAGAAAACAGCTTTTCAGCGCAGAACAAAGTTGGTTCAGGCAATGCAAGCTGAATCTTGGTCCCACTTTAAATTTACACTCTGTGCATGGATAAAAGCTATTTTGCAACACAGAGAAACATATCTGAAGGTGTTAGAAGTGTTTTGCATGATTTTTGAAGTTAGACCCTGAAATGTCAGAAAACAGCGTTTCAGCGCAGAACAAAGTTGGTTCAGGCAATGCAAGCTGAATCTCTGTCCCACTTTAACTTTGCAGTCTGTGCATGAATAAAAGCTATTTTGCAACACAGAGAAACATATCTGAAGGTGTTAGAAGTGTTTTGCATGATTTTTGAAGTTAGACCCTGAAATGTCAGAAAACAGCTTTTCAGCGCAGAACAAAGTTGGTTCAGGCAATGCAAGCTGAATCTTGGTCCCACTTTAAATTTACACTCTGTGCATGAATAAAAGCTATTTTGCAACACAGAGAAACATATCTGAAGGTGTTAGAAGTGTTTTGCATGATTTTTGAAGTTAGACTCTGAAATGTCAGAAAACAGCTTTTCAGCGCAGAACAAAGTTGGTTCAGGCAGTGCAAGCTGAATCTTGGTCCCACTTTAACTTTGCAGTCTGTGCATGAATAAAACCTATTTTGCAACACAGAGAAACATATCTGAAGGTGTTAGAAGTGTTTTGCATGATTTTTGAAGTTAGACCCTGAAATGTCAGAAAACAGCGTTTCAGCGCAGAACAAAGTTGGTTCAGGCAGTGCAAGCTGAATCTTGGTCCCACTTTAACTTTGCAGTCTGTGCATGAATAAAACCTATTTTGCAACACAGAGAAACATATCTGAAGGTGTTAGAAGTGTTTTGCATGATTTTTGAAGTTAGACCCTGAAATGTCAGAAAACAGCTTTTCAGCGCAGAACAAAGTTGGTTCAGGCAATGCAAGCTGAATCTTGGTCCCACTTTAAATTTACACTCTGTGCATGAATAAAAGCTATTTTGCAACACAGAGAAACATATCTGAAGGTGTTAGAAGTGTTTTGCATGATTTTTGAAGTTAGACTCTGAAATGTCAGAAAACAGCTTTTCAGCGCAGAACAAAGTTGGTTCAGGCAATGCAAGCTGAATCTTGGTCCCACTTTAAATTTACACTCTGTGCATGAATAAAAGCTATTTTGCAACACAGAGAAACATATCTGAAGGAGTTAGAAGTGTTTTGCATGATTTTTGAAGTTAGACCCTGAAATGTCAGAAAACAGCGTTTCAGCGCAGAACAAAGTTGGTTCAGGCAGTGCAAGCTGAATCTTGGTCCCACTTTAACTTTGCAGTCTGTGCATGAATAAAACCTATTTTGCAACACAGAGAAACATATCTGAAGGTGTTAGAAGTGTTTTGCATGATTTTTGAAGTTAGACCCTGAAATGTCAGAAAACAGCTTTTCAGCGCAGAACAAAGTTGGTTCAGGCAATGCAAGCTGAATCTTGGTCCCACTTTAAATTTACACTCTGTGCATGGATAAAAGCTATTTTGCAACACAGAGAAACATATCTGAAGGTGTTAGAAGTGTTTTGCATGATTTTTGAAGTTAGACCCTGAAATGTCAGAAAACAGCGTTTCAGCGCAGAACAAAGTTGGTTCAGGCAATGCAAGCTGAATCTCTGTCCCACTTTAACTTTGCAGTCTGTGCATGAATAAAAGCTATTTTGCAACACAGAGAAACATATCTGAAGGTGTTAGAAGTGTTTTGCATGATTTTTGAAGTTAGACCCTGAAATGTCAGAAAACAGCTTTTCAGCGCAGAACAAAGTTGGTTCAGGCAATGCAAGCTGAATCTTGGTCCCACTTTAAATTTACACTCTGTGCATGAATAAAAGCTATTTTGCAACACAGAGAAACATATCTGAAGGTGTTAGAAGTGTTTTGCATGATTTTTGAAGTTAGACTCTGAAATGTCAGAAAACAGCTTTTCAGCGCAGAACAAAGTTGGTTCAGGCAATGCAAGCTGAATCTTGGTCCCACTTTAAATTTACACTCTGTGCATGAATAAAAGCTATTTTGCAACACAGAGAAACATATCTGAAGGTGTTAGAAGTGTTTTGCATGATTTTTGAAGTTAGACCCTGAAATGTCAGAAAACAGCGTTTCAGCGCAGAACAAAGTTGGTTCAGGCAGTGCAAGCTGAATCTTGGTCCCACTTTAACTTTGCAGTCTGTGCATGAATAAAACCTATTTTGCAACACAGAGAAACATATCTGAAGGTGTTAGAAGTGTTTTGCATGATTTTTGAAGTTAGACCCTGAAATGTCAGAAAACAGCGTTTCAGCGCAGAACAAAGTTGGTTCAGGCAATGCAAGCTGAATCTCTGTCCCACTTTAACTTTGCAGTCTGTGCATGAATAAAACCTATTTTGCAACACAGAGAAACATATCTGAAGGTGTTAGAAGTGTTTTGCATGATTTTTGAAGTTAGAACCTGAAATGTCAGAAAACAGCGTTTCAGCGCAGAACAAAGTTGGTTCAGGCAATGCAAGCTGAATCTTGGTCCCACTTTAACTTTGCAGTCTGTGCATGAATAAAACCTATTTTGCAACACAGAGAAACATATCTGAAGGTGTTAGAAGTTTTTTGCATGATTTTTGAAGTTAGACCCTGAAATGTCAGAAAACAGCTTTTCAGCGCAGAACAAAGTTGGTTCAGGCAATGCAAGCTGAATCTTGGTCCCACATTAAATTTACACTCTGTGCATGAATAAAAGCTATTTTGCAACACAGAGAAACATATCTGAAGGTGTTAGAAGTGTTTTGCATGATTTTTGAAGTTAGACTCTGAAATGTCAGAAAACAGCTTTTCAGCGCAGAACAAAGTTGGTTCAGGCAATGCAAGCTGAATCTTGGTCCCACTTTAAATTTACACTCTGTGCATGAATAAAAGCTATTTTGCAACACAGAGAAACATATCTGAAGGTGTTAGAAGTGTTTTGCATGATTTTTGAAGTTAGACCCTGAAATGTCAGAAAACAGCTTTTCAGCGCAGAACAAAGTTGGTTCAGGCAATGCAAGCTGAATCTTGGTCCCACTTTAAATTTACACTCTGTGCATGAATAAAAGCTATTTTGCAACACAGAGAAACATATCTGAAGGTGTTAGAAGTGTTTTGCATGATTTTTGAAGTTAGACTCTGAAATGTCAGAAAACAGCTTTTCAGCGCAGAACAAAGTTGGTTCAGGCAATGCAAGCTGAATCTTGGTCCCACTTTAAATTTACACTCTGTGCATGGATAAAAGCTATTTTCCAACACAGAGAAACATATCTGAAGGTGTTAGAAGTGTTTTGCATGATTTTTGAAGTTAGACCCTGAAATGTCAGAAAACAGCGTTTCAGCGCAGAACAAAGTTGGTTCAGGCAGTGCAAGCTGAATCTTGGTCCCACTTTAAATTTACACTCTGTGCATGAATAAAAGCTATTTTGCAACACAGAGAAACATATCTGAAGGTGTTAGAAGTGTTTTGCATGATTTTTGAAGTTAGACTCTGAAATGTCAGAAAACAGCTTTTCAGCGCAGAACAAAGTTGGTTCAGGCAATGCAAGCTGAATCTTGGTCCCACTTTAACTTTGCAGTCTGTGCATGAATAAAACCTATTTTGCAACACAGAGAAACATATCTGAAGGTGTTAGAAGTGTTTTGCATGATTTTTGAAGTTAGACCCTGAAATGTCAGAAAACAGCTTTTCAGCGCAGAACAAAGTTGGTTCAGGCAATGCAAGCTGAATCTTGGTCCCACTTTAAATTTACACTCTGTGCATGAATAAAAGCTATTTTGCAACACAGAGAAACATATCTGAAGGTGTTAGAAGTGTTTTGCATGATTTTTGAAGTTAGACTCTGAAATGTCAGAAAACAGCTTTTCAGCGCAGAACAAAGTTGGTTCAGGCAATGCAAGCTGAATCTTGGTCCCACTTTAAATTTACACTCTGTGCATGAATAAAAGCTATTTTGCAACACAGAGAAACATATCTGAAGGTGTTAGAAGTGTTTTGCATGATTTTTGAAGTTAGACCCTGAAATGTCAGAAAACAGCGTTTCAGCGCAGAACAAAGTTGGTTCAGGCAATGCAAGCTGAATCTTGGTCCCACTTTAACTTTGCAGTCTGTGCATGAATAAAACCTATTTTGCAACACAGAGAAACATATCTGAAGGTGTTAGAAGTGTTTTGCATGATTTTTGAAGTTAGACCCTGAAATGTCAGAAAACAGCTTTTCAGCGCAGAACAAAGTTGGTTCAGGCAATGCAAGCTGAATCTTGGTCCCACTTTAAATTTACACTCTGTGCATGGATAAAAGCTATTTTGCAACACAGAGAAACATATCTGAAGGTGTTAGAAGTGTTTTGCATGATTTTTGAAGTTAGACCCTGAAATGTCAGAAAACAGCGTTTCAGCGCAGAACAAAGTTGGTTCAGGCAGTGCAAGCTGAATCTTGGTCCCACTTTAACTTTGCAGTCTGTGCATGAATAAAACCTATTTTGCAACACAGAGAAACATATCTGAAGGTGTTAGAAGTGTTTTGCATGATTTTTGAAGTTAGACCCTGAAATGTCAGAAAACAGCTTTTCAGCGCAGAACAAAGTTGGTTCAGGCAATGCAAGCTGAATCTTGGTCCCACTTTAAATTTACACTCTGTGCATGAATAAAAGCTATTTTGCAACACAGAGAAACATATCTGAAGGTGTTAGAAGTGTTTTGCATGATTTTTGAAGTTAGACTCTGAAATGTCAGAAAACAGCTTTTCAGCGCAGAACAAAGTTGGTTCAGGCAATGCAAGCTGAATCTTGGTCCCACTTTAAATTTACACTCTGTGCATGAATAAAAGCTATTTTGCAACACAGAGAAACATATCTGAAGGTGTTAGAAGTGTTTTGCATGATTTTTGAAGTTAGACCCTGAAATGTCAGAAAACAGCGTTTCAGCGCAGAACAAAGTTGGTTCAGGCAGTGCAAGCTGAATCTTGGTCCCACTTTAACTTTGCAGTCTGTGCATGAATAAAAGCTATTTTGCAACACAGAGAAACATATCTGAAGGTGTTAGAAGTGTTTTGCATGATTTTTGAAGTTAGACCCTGAAATGTCAGAAAACAGCTTTTCAGCGCAGAACAAAGTTGGTTCAGGCAATGCAAGCTGAATCTTGGTCACACTTTAAATTTACACTCTGTGCATGAATAAAAGCTATTTTGCAACACAGAGAAACATATCTGAAGGTGTTAGAAGTGTTTTGCATGATTTTTGAAGTTAGACTCTGAAATGTCAGAAAACAGCTTTTCAGCGCAGAACAAAGTTGGTTCAGGCAGTGCAAGCTGAATCTTGGTCCCACTTTAACTTTGCAGTCTGTGCATGAATAAAACCTATTTTGCAACACAGAGAAACATATCTGAAGGTGTTAGAAGTGTTTTGCATGATTTTTGAAGTTAGACCCTGAAATGTCAGAAAACAGCTTTTCAGCGCAGAACAAAGTTGGTTCAGGCAATGCAAGCTGAATCTTGGTCCCACTTTAAATTTACACTCTGTGCATGGATAAAAGCTATTTTGCAACACAGAGAAACATATCTGAAGGTGTTAGAAGTGTTTTGCATGATTTTTGAAGTTAGACTCTGAAATGTCAGAAAACAGCTTTTCAGCGCAGAACAAAGTTGGTTCAGGCAATGCAAGCTTAATCTTGGTCCCACTTTAAATTTACACTCTGTGCATGGATAAAAGCTATTTTGCAACACAGAGAAACATATCTGAAGGTGTTAGAAGTGTTTTGCATGATTTTTGAAGTTAGACCCTGAAATGTCAGAAAACAGCGTTTCAGCGCAGAACAAAGTTGGTTCAGGCAGTGCAAGCTGAATCTTGGTCCCACTTTAACTTTGCAGTCTGTGCATGAATAAAACCTATTTTGCAACACAGAGAAACATATCTGAAGGTGTTAGAAGTGTTTTGCATGATTTTTGAAGTTAGACCCTGAAATGTCAGAAAACAGCTTTTCAGCGCAGAACAAAGTTGGTTCAGGCAATGCAAGCTGAATCTTGGTCCCACTTTAAATTTACACTCTGTGCATGAATAAAAGCTATTTTGCAACACAGAGAAACATATCTGAAGGTGTTAGAAGTGTTTTGCATGATTTTTGAAGTTAGACCCTGAAATGTCAGAAAACAGCGTTTCAGCGCAGAACAAAGTTGGTTCAGGCAATGCAAGCTGAATCTTGGTCCCACTTTAACTTTGCAGTCTGTGCATGAATAAAACCTATTTTGCAACACAGAGAAACATATCTGAAGGTGTTAGAAGTGTTTTGCATGATTTTTGAAGTTAGACCCTGAAATGTCAGAAAACAGCTTTTCAGCGCAGAACAAAGTTGGTTCAGGCAATGCAAGCTGAATCTTGGTCCCACTTTAAATTTACACTCTGTGCATGGATAAAAGCTATTTTGCAACACAGAGAAACATATCTGAAGGTGTTAGAAGTGTTTTGCATGATTTTTGAAGTTAGACCCTGAAATGTCAGAAAACAGCGTTTCAGCGCAGAACAAAGTTGGTTCAGGCAGTGCAAGCTGAATCTTGGTCCCACTTTAACTTTGCAGTCTGTGCATGAATAAAACCTATTTTGCAACACAGAGAAACATATCTGAAGGTGTTAGAAGTGTTTTGCATGATTTTTGAAGTTAGACCCTGAAATGTCAGAAAACAGCTTTTCAGCGCAGAACAAAGTTGGTTCAGGCAATGCAAGCTGAATCTTGGTCCCACTTTAAATTTACACTCTGTGCATGAATAAAAGCTATTTTGCAACACAGAGAAACATATCTGAAGGTGTTAGAAGTGTTTTGCATGATTTTTGAAGTTAGACTCTGAAATGTCAGAAAACAGCTTTTCAGCGCAGAACAAAGTTGGTTCAGGCAATGCAAGCTGAATCTTGGTCCCACTTTAAATTTACACTCTGTGCATGAATAAAAGCTATTTTGCAACACAGAGAAACATATCTGAAGGAGTTAGAAGTGTTTTGCATGATTTTTGAAGTTAGACCCTGAAATGTCAGAAAACAGCGTTTCAGCGCAGAACAAAGTTGGTTCAGGCAGTGCAAGCTGAATCTTGGTCCCACTTTAACTTTGCAGTCTGTGCATGAATAAAACCTATTTTGCAACACAGAGAAACATATCTGAAGGTGTTAGAAGTGTTTTGCATGATTTTTGAAGTTAGACCCTGAAATGTCAGAAAACAGCTTTTCAGCGCAGAACAAAGTTGGTTCAGGCAATGCAAGCTGAATCTTGGTCCCACTTTAAATTTACACTCTGTGCATGGATAAAAGCTATTTTGCAACACAGAGAAACATATCTGAAGGTGTTAAGTGTTTTGCATGATTTTTGAAGTTAGACTCTGAAATGTCAGAAAACAGCTTTTCAGCGCAGAACAAAGTTGGTTCAGGCAATGCAAGCTGAATCTTGGTCCCACTTTAAATTTACACTCTGTGCATGGATAAAAGCTATTTTGCAACACAGAGAAACATATCTGAAGGTGTTAGAAGTGTTTTGCATGATTTTTGAAGTTAGACCCTGAAATGTCAGAAAACAGCGTTTCAGCGCAGAACAAAGTTGGTTCAGGCAATGCAAGCTGAATCTCTGTCCCACTTTAACTTTGCAGTCTGTGCATGAATAAAAGCTATTTTGCAACACAGAGAAACATATCTGAAGGTGTTAGAAGTGTTTTGCATGATTTTTGAAGTTAGACCCTGAAATGTCAGAAAACAGCTTTTCAGCGCAGAACAAAGTTGGTTCAGGCAATGCAAGCTGAATCTTGGTCCCACTTTAAATTTACACTCTGTGCATGAATAAAAGCTATTTTGCAACACAGAGAAACATATCTGAAGGTGTTAGAAGTGTTTTGCATGATTTTTGAAGTTAGACCCTGAAATGTCAGAAAACAGCGTTTCAGCGCAGAACAAAGTTGGTTCAGGCAATGCAAGCTGAATCTCTGTCCCACTTTAACTTTGCAGTCTGTGCATGAATAAAAGCTATTTTGCAACACAGAGAAACATATCTGAAGGTGTTAGAAGTGTTTTGCATGATTTTTGAAGTTAGACCCTGAAATGTCAGAAAACAGCTTTTCAGCGCAGAACAAAGTTGGTTCAGGCAATGCAAGCTGAATCTTGGTCCCACTTTAAATTTACACTCTGTGCATGAATAAAAGCTATTTTGCAACACAGAGAAACATATCTGAAGGTGTTAGAAGTGTTTTGCATGATTTTTGAAGTTAGACTCTGAAATGTCAGAAAACAGCTTTTCAGCGCAGAACAAAGTTGGTTCAGGCAATGCAAGCTGAATCTTGGTCCCACTTTAAATTTACACTCTGTGCATGAATAAAAGCTATTTTGCAACACAGAGAAACATATCTGAAGGTGTTAGAAGTGTTTTGCATGATTTTTGAAGTTAGACCCTGAAATGTCAGAAAACAGCGTTTCAGCGCAGAACAAAGTTGGTTCAGGCAGTGCAAGCTGAATCTTGGTCCCACTTTAACTTTGCAGTCTGTGCATGAATAAAACCTATTTTGCAACACAGAGAAACATATCTGAAGGTGTTAGAAGTGTTTTGCATGATTTTTGAAGTTAGACCCTGAAATGTCAGAAAACAGCGTTTCAGCGCAGAACAAAGTTGGTTCAGGCAATGCAAGCTGAATCTCTGTCCCACTTTAACTTTGCAGTCTGTGCATGAATAAAACCTATTTTGCAACACAGAGAAACATATCTGAAGGTGTTAGAAGTGTTTTGCATGATTTTTGAAGTTAGAACCTGAAATGTCAGAAAACAGCGTTTCAGCGCAGAACAAAGTTGGTTCAGGCAATGCAAGCTGAATCTTGGTCCCACTTTAACTTTGCAGTCTGTGCATGAATAAAACCTATTTTGCAACACAGAGAAACATATCTGAAGGTGTTAGAAGTTTTTTGCATGATTTTTGAAGTTAGACCCTGAAATGTCAGAAAACAGCTTTTCAGCGCAGAACAAAGTTGGTTCAGGCAATGCAAGCTGAATCTTGGTCCCACATTAAATTTACACTCTGTGCATGAATAAAAGCTATTTTGCAACACAGAGAAACATATCTGAAGGTGTTAGAAGTGTTTTGCATGATTTTTGAAGTTAGACTCTGAAATGTCAGAAAACAGCTTTTCAGCGCAGAACAAAGTTGGTTCAGGCAATGCAAGCTGAATCTTGGTCCCACTTTAAATTTACACTCTGTGCATGAATAAAAGCTATTTTGCAACACAGAGAAACATATCTGAAGGTGTTAGAAGTGTTTTGCATGATTTTTGAAGTTAGACCCTGAAATGTCAGAAAACAGCTTTTCAGCGCAGAACAAAGTTGGTTCAGGCAATGCAAGCTGAATCTTGGTCCCACTTTAAATTTACACTCTGTGCATGAATAAAAGCTATTTTGCAACACAGAGAAACATATCTGAAGGTGTTAGAAGTGTTTTGCATGATTTTTGAAGTTAGACTCTGAAATGTCAGAAAACAGCTTTTCAGCGCAGAACAAAGTTGGTTCAGGCAATGCAAGCTGAATCTTGGTCCCACTTTAAATTTACACTCTGTGCATGGATAAAAGCTATTTTCCAACACAGAGAAACATATCTGAAGGTGTTAGAAGTGTTTTGCATGATTTTTGAAGTTAGAACCTGAAATGTCAGAAAACAGCGTTTCAGCGCAGAACAAAGTTGGTTCAGGCAGTGCAAGCTGAATCTTGGTCCCACTTTAAATTTACACTCTGTGCATGAATAAAAGCTATTTTGCAACACAGAGAAACATATCTGAAGGTGTTAGAAGTGTTTTGCATGATTTTTGAAGTTAGACTCTGAAATGTCAGAAAACAGCTTTTCAGCGCAGAACAAAGTTGGTTCAGGCAATGCAAGCTGAATCTTGGTCCCACTTTAACTTTGCAGTCTGTGCATGAATAAAACCTATTTTGCAACACAGAGAAACATATCTGAAGGTGTTAGAAGTGTTTTGCATGATTTTTGAAGTTAGACCCTGAAATGTCAGAAAACAGCTTTTCAGCGCAGAACAAAGTTGGTTCAGGCAATGCAAGCTGAATCTTGGTCCCACTTTAAATTTACACTCTGTGCATGAATAAAAGCTATTTTGCAACACAGAGAAACATATCTGAAGGTGTTAGAAGTGTTTTGCATGATTTTTGAAGTTAGACTCTGAAATGTCAGAAAACAGCTTTTCAGCGCAGAACAAAGTTGGTTCAGGCAATGCAAGCTGAATCTTGGTCCCACTTTAAATTTACACTCTGTGCATGAATAAAAGCTATTTTGCAACACAGAGAAACATATCTGAAGGAGTTAGAAGTGTTTTGCATGATTTTTGAAGTTAGACCCTGAAATGTCAGAAAACAGCGTTTCAGCGCAGAACAAAGTTGGTTCAGGCAGTGCAAGCTGAATCTTGGTCCCACTTTAACTTTGCAGTCTGTGCATGAATAAAACCTATTTTGCAACACAGAGAAACATATCTGAAGGTGTTAGAAGTGTTTTGCATGATTTTTGAAGTTAGACCCTGAAATGTCAGAAAACAGCTTTTCAGCGCAGAACAAAGTTGGTTCAGGCAATGCAAGCTGAATCTTGGTCCCACTTTAAATTTACACTCTGTGCATGGATAAAAGCTATTTTGCAACACAGAGAAACATATCTGAAGGTGTTAGAAGTGTTTTGCATGATTTTTGAAGTTAGACTCTGAAATGTCAGAAAACAGCTTTTCAGCGCAGAACAAAGTTGGTTCAGGCAATGCAAGCTTAATCTTGGTCCCACTTTAACTTTGCAGTCTGTGCATGAATAAAACCTATTTTGCAACACAGAGAAACATATCTGAAGGTGTTAGAAGTGTTTTGCATGATTTTTGAAGTTAGACCCTGAAATGTCAGAAAACAGCGTTTCAGCGCAGAACAAAGTTGGTTCAGGCAGTGCAAGCTGAATCTTGGTCCCACTTTAACTTTGCAGTCTGTGCATGAATAAAACCTATTTTGCAACACAGAGAAACATATCTGAAGGTGTTAGAAGTGTTTTGCATGATTTTTGAAGTTAGACCCTGAAATGTCAGAAAACAGCTTTTCAGCGCAGAACAAAGTTGGTTCAGGCAATGCAAGCTGAATCTTGGTCCCACTTTAAATTTACACTCTGTGCATGAATAAAAGCTATTTTGCAACACAGAGAAACATATCTGAAGGTGTTAGAAGTGTTTTGCATGATTTTTGAAGTTAGACTCTGAAATGTCAGAAAACAGCTTTTCAGCGCAGAACAAAGTTGGTTCAGGCAATGCAAGCTGAATCTTGGTCCCACTTTAAATTTACACTCTGTGCATGAATAAAAGCTATTTTGCAACACAGAGAAACATATCTGAAGGTGTTAGAAGTGTTTTGCATGATTTTTGAAGTTAGACCCTGAAATGTCAGAAAACAGCGTTTCAGCGCAGAACAAAGTTGGTTCAGGCAATGCAAGCTGAATCTTGGTCCCACTTTAACTTTGCAGTCTGTGCATGAATAAAACCTATTTTGCAACACAGAGAAACATATCTGAAGGTGTTAGAAGTGTTTTGCATGATTTTTGAAGTTAGACCCTGAAATGTCAGAAAACAGCTTTTCAGCGCAGAACAAAGTTGGTTCAGGCAATGCAAGCTGAATCTTGGTCCCACTTTAAATTTACACTCTGTGCATGGATGAAAGCTATTTTGCAACACAGAGAAACATATCTGAAGGTGTTAGAAGTGTTTTGCATGATTTTTGAAGTTAGACCCTGAAATGTCAGAAAACAGCGTTTCAGCGCAGAACAAAGTTGGTTCAGGCAGTGCAAGCTGAATCTTGGTCCCACTTTAACTTTGCAGTCTGTGCATGAATAAAACCTATTTTGCAACACAGAGAAACATATCTGAAGGTGTTAGAAGTGTTTTGCATGATTTTTGAAGTTAGACCCTGAAATGTCAGAAAACAGCTTTTCAGCGCAGAACAAAGTTGGTTCAGGCAATGCAAGCTGAATCTTGGTCCCACTTTAAATTTACACTCTGTGCATGAATAAAAGCTATTTTGCAACACAGAGAAACATATCTGAAGGTGTTAGAAGTGTTTTGCATGATTTTTGAAGTTAGACTCTGAAATGTCAGAAAACAGCTTTTCAGCGCAGAACAAAGTTGGTTCAGGCAATGCAAGCTGAATCTTGGTCCCACTTTAAATTTACACTCTGTGCATGAATAAAAGCTATTTTGCAACACAGAGAAACATATCTGAAGGTGTTAGAAGTGTTTTGCATGATTTTTGAAGTTAGACCCTGAAATGTCAGAAAACAGCGTTTCAGCGCAGAACAAAGTTGGTTCAGGCAGTGCAAGCTGAATCTTGGTCCCACTTTAACTTTGCAGTCTGTGCATGAATAAAACCTATTTTGCAACACAGAGAAACATATCTGAAGGTGTTAGAAGTGTTTTGCATGATTTTTGAAGTTAGACCCTGAAATGTCAGAAAACAGCGTTTCAGCGCAGAACAAAGTTGGTTCAGGCAGTGCAAGCTGAATCTTGGTCCCACTTTAACTTTGCAGTCTGTGCATGAATAAAACCTATTTTGCAACACAGAGAAACATATCTGAAGGTGTTAGAAGTGTTTTGCATGATTTTTGAAGTTAGACCCTGAAATGTCAGAAAACAGCTTTTCAGCGCTGAACAAAGTTGGTTCAGGCAATGCAAGCTGAATCTTGGTCCCACTTTAAATTTACACTCTGTGCATGGATAAAAGCTATTTTGCAACACAGAGAAACATATCTGAAGGTGTTAGAAGTGTTTTGCATGATTTTTGAAGTTAGACCCTGAAATGTCAGAAAACAGCGTTTCAGCGCAGAACAAAGTTGGTTCAGGCAATGCAAGCTGAATCTCTGTCCCACTTTAACTTTGCAGTCTGTGCATGAATAAAAGCTATTTTGCAACACAGAGAAACATATCTGAAGGTGTTAGAAGTGTTTTGCATGATTTTTGAAGTTAGACCCTGAAATGTCAGAAAACAGCTTTTCAGCGCAGAACAAAGTTGGTTCAGGCAATGCAAGCTGAATCTTGGTCCCACTTTAAATTTACACTCTGTGCATGAATAAAAGCTATTTTGCAACACAGAGAAACATATCTGAAGGTGTTAGAAGTGTTTTGCATGATTTTTGAAGTTAGACTCTGAAATGTCAGAAAACAGCTTTTCAGCGCAGAACAAAGTTGGTTCAGGCAGTGCAAGCTGAATCTTGGTCCCACTTTAACTTTGCAGTCTGTGCATGAATAAAACCTATTTTGCAACACAGAGAAACATATCTGAAGGTGTTAGAAGTGTTTTGCATGATTTTTGAAGTTAGACCCTGAAATGTCAGAAAACAGCGTTTCAGCGCAGAACAAAGTTGGTTCAGGCAGTGCAAGCTGAATCTTGGTCCCACTTTAACTTTGCAGTCTGTGCATGAATAAAACCTATTTTGCAACACAGAGAAACATATCTGAAGGTGTTAGAAGTGTTTTGCATGATTTTTGAAGTTAGACCCTGAAATGTCAGAAAACAGCTTTTCAGCGCAGAACAAAGTTGGTTCAGGCAATGCAAGCTGAATCTTGGTCCCACTTTAAATTTACACTCTGTGCATGAATAAAAGCTATTTTGCAACACAGAGAAACATATCTGAAGGTGTTAGAAGTGTTTTGCATGATTTTTGAAGTTAGACTCTGAAATGTCAGAAAACAGCTTTTCAGCGCAGAACAAAGTTGGTTCAGGCAATGCAAGCTGAATCTTGGTCCCACTTTAAATTTACACTCTGTGCATGAATAAAAGCTATTTTGCAACACAGAGAAACATATCTGAAGGTGTTAGAAGTGTTTTGCATGATTTTTGAAGTTAGACCCTGAAATGTCAGAAAACAGCGTTTCAGCGCAGAACAAAGTTGGTTCAGGCAGTGCAAGCTGAATCTTGGTCCCACTTTAACTTTGCAGTCTGTGCATGAATAAAACCTATTTTGCAACACAGAGAAACATATCTGAAGGTGTTAGAAGTGTTTTGCATGATTTTTGAAGTTAGACCCTGAAATGTCAGAAAACAGCTTTTCAGCGCTGAACAAAGTTGGTTCAGGCAATGTAAGCTGAATCTTGGTCCCACTTTAAATTTACACTCTGTGCATGGATAAAAGCTATTTTGCAACACAGAGAAACATATCTGAAGGTGTTAGAAGTGTTTTGCATGATTTTTGAAGTTAGACCCTGAAATGTCAGAAAACAGCGTTTCAGCGCAGAACAAAGTTGGTTCAGGCAATGCAAGCTGAATCTCTGTCCCACTTTAACTTTGCAGTCTGTGCATGAATAAAAGCTATTTTGCAACACAGAGAAACATATCTGAAGGTGTTAGAAGTGTTTTGCATGATTTTTGAAGTTAGACCCTGAAATGTCAGAAAACAGCTTTTCAGCGCAGAACAAAGTTGGTTCAGGCAATGCAAGCTGAATCTTGGTCCCACTTTAAATTTACACTCTGTGCATGAATAAAAGCTATTTTGCAACACAGAGAAACATATCTGAAGGTGTTAGAAGTGTTTTGCATGATTTTTGAAGTTAGACTCTGAAATGTCAGAAAACAGCTTTTCAGCGCAGAACAAAGTTGGTTCAGGCAGTGCAAGCTGAATCTTGGTCCCACTTTAACTTTGCAGTCTGTGCATGAATAAAACCTATTTTGCAACACAGAGAAACATATCTGAAGGTGTTAGAAGTGTTTTGCATGATTTTTGAAGTTAGACCCTGAAATGTCAGAAAACAGCGTTTCAGCGCAGAACAAAGTTGGTTCAGGCAGTGCAAGCTGAATCTTGGTCCCACTTTAACTTTGCAGTCTGTGCATGAATAAAACCTATTTTGCAACACAGAGAAACATATCTGAAGGTGTTAGAAGTGTTTTGCATGATTTTTGAAGTTAGACCCTGAAATGTCAGAAAACAGCTTTTCAGCGCAGAACAAAGTTGGTTCAGGCAATGCAAGCTGAATCTTGGTCCCACTTTAAATTTACACTCTGTGCATGAATAAAAGCTATTTTGCAACACAGAGAAACATATCTGAAGGTGTTAGAAGTGTTTTGCATGATTTTTGAAGTTAGACTCTGAAATGTCAGAAAACAGCTTTTCAGCGCAGAACAAAGTTGGTTCAGGCAATGCAAGCTGAATCTTGGTCCCACTTTAAATTTACACTCTGTGCATGAATAAAAGCTATTTTGCAACACAGAGAAACATATCTGAAGGAGTTAGAAGTGTTTTGCATGATTTTTGAAGTTAGACCCTGAAATGTCAGAAAACAGCGTTTCAGCGCAGAACAAAGTTGGTTCAGGCAGTGCAAGCTGAATCTTGGTCCCACTTTAACTTTGCAGTCTGTGCATGAATAAAACCTATTTTGCAACACAGAGAAACATATCTGAAGGTGTTAGAAGTGTTTTGCATGATTTTTGAAGTTAGACCCTGAAATGTCAGAAAACAGCTTTTCAGCGCAGAACAAAGTTGGTTCAGGCAATGCAAGCTGAATCTTGGTCCCACTTTAAATTTACACTCTGTGCATGGATAAAAGCTATTTTGCAACACAGAGAAACATATCTGAAGGTGTTAGAAGTGTTTTGCATGATTTTTGAAGTTAGACTCTGAAATGTCAGAAAACAGCTTTTCAGCGCAGAACAAAGTTGGTTCAGGCAATGCAAGCTGAATCTTGGTCCCACTTTAAATTTACACTCTGTGCATGGATAAAAGCTATTTTGCAACACAGAGAAACATATCTGAAGGTGTTAGAAGTGTTTTGCATGATTTTTGAAGTTAGACCCTGAAATGTCAGAAAACAGCGTTTCAGCGCAGAACAAAGTTGGTTCAGGCAATGCAAGCTGAATCTCTGTCCCACTTTAACTTTGCAGTCTGTGCATGAATAAAAGCTATTTTGCAACACAGAGAAACATATCTGAAGGTGTTAGAAGTGTTTTGCATGATTTTTGAAGTTAGACCCTGAAATGTCAGAAAACAGCTTTTCAGCGCAGAACAAAGTTGGTTCAGGCAATGCAAGCTGAATCTTGGTCCCACTTTAAATTTACACTCTGTGCATGAATAAAAGCTATTTTGCAACACAGAGAAACATATCTGAAGGTGTTAGAAGTGTTTTGCATGATTTTTGAAGTTAGACTCTGAAATGTCAGAAAACAGCTTTTCAGCGCAGAACAAAGTTGGTTCAGGCAATGCAAGCTGAATCTTGGTCCCACTTTAAATTTACACTCTGTGCATGAATAAAAGCTATTTTGCAACACAGAGAAACATATCTGAAGGTGTTAGAAGTGTTTTGCATGATTTTTGAAGTTAGACCCTGAAATGTCAGAAAACAGCGTTTCAGCGCAGAACAAAGTTGGTTCAGGCAGTGCAAGCTGAATCTTGGTCCCACTTTAACTTTGCAGTCTGTGCATGAATAAAACCTATTTTGCAACACAGAGAAACATATCTGAAGGTGTTAGAAGTGTTTTGCATGATTTTTGAAGTTAGACCCTGAAATGTCAGAAAACAGCGTTTCAGCGCAGAACAAAGTTGGTTCAGGCAATGCAAGCTGAATCTCTGTCCCACTTTAACTTTGCAGTCTGTGCATGAATAAAACCTATTTTGCAACACAGAGAAACATATCTGAAGGTGTTAGAAGTGTTTTGCATGATTTTTGAAGTTAGAACCTG
The DNA here is from genome assembly GCF_049309525.1 of Garra rufa. Lineage (NCBI taxonomy): Eukaryota > Metazoa > Chordata > Actinopteri > Cypriniformes > Cyprinidae > Garra > Garra rufa. The sequence continues at coordinate 1,434,977 of NW_027394278.1, read as the reverse complement.
AAATGTCAGAAAACAGCGTTTCAGCGCAGAACAAAGTTGGTTCAGGCAATGCAAGCTGAATCTTGGTCCCACTTTAACTTTGCAGTCTGTGCATGAATAAAAGCTATTTTGCAACACAGAGAAACATATCTGAAGGTGTTAGAAGTTTTTTGCATGATTTTTGAAGTTAGACCCTGAAATGTCAGAAAACAGCTTTTCAGCGCAGAACAAAGTTGGTTCAGGCAATGCAAGCTGAATCTTGGTCCCACATTAAATTTACACTCTGTGCATGAATAAAAGCTATTTTGCAACACAGAGAAACATATCTGAAGGTGTTAGAAGTGTTTTGCATGATTTTTGAAGTTAGACTCTGAAATGTCAGAAAACAGCTTTTCAGCGCAGAACAAAGTTGGTTCAGGCAATGCAAGCTGAATCTTGGTCCCACTTTAAATTTACACTCTGTGCATGGATAAAAGCTATTTTCCAACACAGAGAAACATATCTGAAGGTGTTAGAAGTGTTTTGCATGATTTTTGAAGTTAGACTCTGAAATGTCAGAAAACAGCTTTTCAGCGCAGAACAAAGTTGGTTCAGGCAATGCAAGCTGAATCTTGGTCCCACTTTAACTTTGCAGTCTGTGCATGAATAAAACCTATTTTGCAACACAGAGAAACATATCTGAAGGTGTTAGAAGTGTTTTGCATGATTTTTGAAGTTAGACCCTGAAATGTCAGAAAACAGCTTTTCAGCGCAGAACAAAGTTGGTTCAGGCAATGCAAGCTGAATCTTGGTCCCACTTTAAATTTACACTCTGTGCATGAATAAAAGCTATTTTGCAACACAGAGAAACATATCTGAAGGTGTTAGAAGTGTTTTGCATGATTTTTGAAGTTAGACTCTGAAATGTCAGAAAACAGCTTTTCAGCGCAGAACAAAGTTGGTTCAGGCAATGCAAGCTGAATCTTGGTCCCACTTTAAATTTACACTCTGTGCATGAATAAAAGCTATTTTGCAACACAGAGAAACATATCTGAAGGTGTTAGAAGTGTTTTGCATGATTTTTGAAGTTAGACCCTGAAATGTCAGAAAACAGCGTTTCAGCGCAGAACAAAGTTGGTTCAGGCAATGCAAGCTGAATCTTGGTCCCACTTTAACTTTGCAGTCTGTGCATGAATAAAACCTATTTTGCAACACAGAGAAACATATCTGAAGGTGTTAGAAGTGTTTTGCATGATTTTTGAAGTTAGACCCTGAAATGTCAGAAAACAGCTTTTCAGCGCAGAACAAAGTTGGTTCAGGCAATGCAAGCTGAATCTTGGTCCCACTTTAAATTTACACTCTGTGCATGGATAAAAGCTATTTTGCAACACAGAGAAACATATCTGAAGGTGTTAGAAGTGTTTTGCATGATTTTTGAAGTTAGACCCTGAAATGTCAGAAAACAGCGTTTCAGCGCAGAACAAAGTTGGTTCAGGCAGTGCAAGCTGAATCTTGGTCCCACTTTAACTTTGCAGTCTGTGCATGAATAAAACCTATTTTGCAACACAGAGAAACATATCTGAAGGTGTTAGAAGTGTTTTGCATGATTTTTGAAGTTAGACCCTGAAATGTCAGAAAACAGCTTTTCAGCGCAGAACAAAGTTGGTTCAGGCAATGCAAGCTGAATCTTGGTCCCACTTTAAATTTACACTCTGTGCATGAATAAAAGCTATTTTGCAACACAGAGAAACATATCTGAAGGTGTTAGAAGTGTTTTGCATGATTTTTGAAGTTAGACTCTGAAATGTCAGAAAACAGCTTTTCAGCGCAGAACAAAGTTGGTTCAGGCAATGCAAGCTGAATCTTGGTCCCACTTTAAATTTACACTCTGTGCATGAATAAAAGCTATTTTGCAACACAGAGAAACATATCTGAAGGTGTTAGAAGTGTTTTGCATGATTTTTGAAGTTAGACCCTGAAATGTCAGAAAACAGCGTTTCAGCGCAGAACAAAGTTGGTTCAGGCAGTGCAAGCTGAATCTTGGTCCCACTTTAACTTTGCAGTCTGTGCATGAATAAAAGCTATTTTGCAACACAGAGAAACATATCTGAAGGTGTTAGAAGTGTTTTGCATGATTTTTGAAGTTAGACCCTGAAATGTCAGAAAACAGCTTTTCAGCGCAGAACAAAGTTGGTTCAGGCAATGCAAGCTGAATCTTGGTCCCACTTTAAATTTACACTCTGTGCATGAATAAAAGCTATTTTGCAACACAGAGAAACATATCTGAAGGTGTTAGAAGTGTTTTGCATGATTTTTGAAGTTAGACTCTGAAATGTCAGAAAACAGCTTTTCAGCGCAGAACAAAGTTGGTTCAGGCAGTGCAAGCTGAATCTTGGTCCCACTTTAACTTTGCAGTCTGTGCATGAATAAAACCTATTTTGCAACACAGAGAAACATATCTGAAGGTGTTAGAAGTGTTTTGCATGATTTTTGAAGTTAGACCCTGAAATGTCAGAAAACAGCTTTTCAGCGCAGAACAAAGTTGGTTCAGGCAATGCAAGCTGAATCTTGGTCCCACTTTAAATTTACACTCTGTGCATGGATAAAAGCTATTTTGCAACACAGAGAAACATATCTGAAGGTGTTAGAAGTGTTTTGCATGATTTTTGAAGTTAGACTCTGAAATGTCAGAAAACAGCTTTTCAGCGCAGAACAAAGTTGGTTCAGGCAATGCAAGCTTAATCTTGGTCCCACTTTAAATTTACACTCTGTGCATGGATAAAAGCTATTTTGCAACACAGAGAAACATATCTGAAGGTGTTAGAAGTGTTTTGCATGATTTTTGAAGTTAGACCCTGAAATGTCAGAAAACAGCGTTTCAGCGCAGAACAAAGTTGGTTCAGGCAGTGCAAGCTGAATCTTGGTCCCACTTTAACTTTGCAGTCTGTGCATGAATAAAACCTATTTTGCAACACAGAGAAACATATCTGAAGGTGTTAGAAGTGTTTTGCATGATTTTTGAAGTTAGACCCTGAAATGTCAGAAAACAGCTTTTCAGCGCAGAACAAAGTTGGTTCAGGCAATGCAAGCTGAATCTTGGTCCCACTTTAAATTTACACTCTGTGCATGAATAAAAGCTATTTTGCAACACAGAGAAACATATCTGAAGGTGTTAGAAGTGTTTTGCATGATTTTTGAAGTTAGACCCTGAAATGTCAGAAAACAGCGTTTCAGCGCAGAACAAAGTTGGTTCAGGCAATGCAAGCTGAATCTTGGTCCCACTTTAACTTTGCAGTCTGTGCATGAATAAAACCTATTTTGCAACACAGAGAAACATATCTGAAGGTGTTAGAAGTGTTTTGCATGATTTTTGAAGTTAGACCCTGAAATGTCAGAAAACAGCTTTTCAGCGCAGAACAAAGTTGGTTCAGGCAATGCAAGCTGAATCTTGGTCCCACTTTAAATTTACACTCTGTGCATGGATAAAAGCTATTTTGCAACACAGAGAAACATATCTGAAGGTGTTAGAAGTGTTTTGCATGATTTTTGAAGTTAGACCCTGAAATGTCAGAAAACAGCGTTTCAGCGCAGAACAAAGTTGGTTCAGGCAGTGCAAGCTGAATCTTGGTCCCACTTTAACTTTGCAGTCTGTGCATGAATAAAACCTATTTTGCAACACAGAGAAACATATCTGAAGGTGTTAGAAGTGTTTTGCATGATTTTTGAAGTTAGACCCTGAAATGTCAGAAAACAGCTTTTCAGCGCAGAACAAAGTTGGTTCAGGCAATGCAAGCTGAATCTTGGTCCCACTTTAAATTTACACTCTGTGCATGAATAAAAGCTATTTTGCAACACAGAGAAACATATCTGAAGGTGTTAAAAGTGTTTTGCATGATTTTTGAAGTTAGACTCTGAAATGTCAGAAAACAGCTTTTCAGCGCAGAACAAAGTTGGTTCAGGCAATGCAAGCTGAATCTTGGTCCCACTTTAAATTTACACTCTGTGCATGAATAAAAGCTATTTTGCAACACAGAGAAACATATCTGAAGGAGTTAGAAGTGTTTTGCATGATTTTTGAAGTTAGACCCTGAAATGTCAGAAAACAGCGTTTCAGCGCAGAACAAAGTTGGTTCAGGCAGTGCAAGCTGAATCTTGGTCCCACTTTAACTTTGCAGTCTGTGCATGAATAAAACCTATTTTGCAACACAGAGAAACATATCTGAAGGTGTTAGAAGTGTTTTGCATGATTTTTGAAGTTAGACCCTGAAATGTCAGAAAACAGCTTTTCAGCGCAGAACAAAGTTGGTTCAGGCAATGCAAGCTGAATCTTGGTCCCACTTTAAATTTACACTCTGTGCATGGATAAAAGCTATTTTGCAACACAGAGAAACATATCTGAAGGTGTTAGAAGTGTTTTGCATGATTTTTGAAGTTAGACTCTGAAATGTCAGAAAACAGCTTTTCAGCGCAGAACAAAGTTGGTTCAGGCAATGCAAGCTGAATCTTGGTCCCACTTTAAATTTACACTCTGTGCATGGATAAAAGCTATTTTGCAACACAGAGAAACATATCTGAAGGTGTTAGAAGTGTTTTGCATGATTTTTGAAGTTAGACCCTGAAATGTCAGAAAACAGCGTTTCAGCGCAGAACAAAGTTGGTTCAGGCAATGCAAGCTGAATCTCTGTCCCACTTTAACTTTGCAGTCTGTGCATGAATAAAAGCTATTTTGCAACACAGAGAAACATATCTGAAGGTGTTAGAAGTGTTTTGCATGATTTTTGAAGTTAGACCCTGAAATGTCAGAAAACAGCTTTTCAGCGCAGAACAAAGTTGGTTCAGGCAATGCAAGCTGAATCTTGGTCCCACTTTAAATTTACACTCTGTGCATGAATAAAAGCTATTTTGCAACACAGAGAAACATATCTGAAGGTGTTAGAAGTGTTTTGCATGATTTTTGAAGTTAGACCCTGAAATGTCAGAAAACAGCGTTTCAGCGCAGAACAAAGTTGGTTCAGGCAATGCAAGCTGAATCTCTGTCCCACTTTAACTTTGCAGTCTGTGCATGAATAAAAGCTATTTTGCAACACAGAGAAACATATCTGAAGGTGTTAGAAGTGTTTTGCATGATTTTTGAAGTTAGACCCTGAAATGTCAGAAAACAGCTTTTCAGCGCAGAACAAAGTTGGTTCAGGCAATGCAAGCTGAATCTTGGTCCCACTTTAAATTTACACTCTGTGCATGAATAAAAGCTATTTTGCAACACAGAGAAACATATCTGAAGGTGTTAGAAGTGTTTTGCATGATTTTTGAAGTTAGACTCTGAAATGTCAGAAAACAGCTTTTCAGCGCAGAACAAAGTTGGTTCAGGCAATGCAAGCTGAATCTTGGTCCCACTTTAAATTTACACTCTGTGCATGAATAAAAGCTATTTTGCAACACAGAGAAACATATCTGAAGGTGTTAGAAGTGTTTTGCATGATTTTTGAAGTTAGACCCTGAAATGTCAGAAAACAGCGTTTCAGCGCAGAACAAAGTTGGTTCAGGCAGTGCAAGCTGAATCTTGGTCCCACTTTAACTTTGCAGTCTGTGCATGAATAAAACCTATTTTGCAACACAGAGAAACATATCTGAAGGTGTTAGAAGTGTTTTGCATGATTTTTGAAGTTAGACCCTGAAATGTCAGAAAACAGCGTTTCAGCGCAGAACAAAGTTGGTTCAGGCAATGCAAGCTGAATCTCTGTCCCACTTTAACTTTGCAGTCTGTGCATGAATAAAACCTATTTTGCAACACAGAGAAACATATCTGAAGGTGTTAGAAGTGTTTTGCATGATTTTTGAAGTTAGAACCTGAAATGTCAGAAAACAGCGTTTCAGCGCAGAACAAAGTTGGTTCAGGCAATGCAAGCTGAATCTTGGTCCCACTTTAACTTTGCAGTCTGTGCATGAATAAAACCTATTTTGCAACACAGAGAAACATATCTGAAGGTGTTAGAAGTTTTTTGCATGATTTTTGAAGTTAGACCCTGAAATGTCAGAAAACAGCTTTTCAGCGCAGAACAAAGTTGGTTCAGGCAATGCAAGCTGAATCTTGGTCCCACATTAAATTTACACTCTGTGCATGAATAAAAGCTATTTTGCAACACAGAGAAACATATCTGAAGGTGTTAGAAGTGTTTTGCATGATTTTTGAAGTTAGACTCTGAAATGTCAGAAAACAGCTTTTCAGCGCAGAACAAAGTTGGTTCAGGCAATGCAAGCTGAATCTTGGTCCCACTTTAAATTTACACTCTGTGCATGAATAAAAGCTATTTTGCAACACAGAGAAACATATCTGAAGGTGTTAGAAGTGTTTTGCATGATTTTTGAAGTTAGACCCTGAAATGTCAGAAAACAGCTTTTCAGCGCAGAACAAAGTTGGTTCAGGCAATGCAAGCTGAATCTTGGTCCCACTTTAAATTTACACTCTGTGCATGAATAAAAGCTATTTTGCAACACAGAGAAACATATCTGAAGGTGTTAGAAGTGTTTTGCATGATTTTTGAAGTTAGACTCTGAAATGTCAGAAAACAGCTTTTCAGCGCAGAACAAAGTTGGTTCAGGCAATGCAAGCTGAATCTTGGTCCCACTTTAAATTTACACTCTGTGCATGGATAAAAGCTATTTTCCAACACAGAGAAACATATCTGAAGGTGTTAGAAGTGTTTTGCATGATTTTTGAAGTTAGAACCTGAAATGTCAGAAAACAGCGTTTCAGCGCAGAACAAAGTTGGTTCAGGCAGTGCAAGCTGAATCTTGGTCCCACTTTAAATTTACACTCTGTGCATGAATAAAAGCTATTTTGCAACACAGAGAAACATATCTGAAGGTGTTAGAAGTGTTTTGCATGATTTTTGAAGTTAGACTCTGAAATGTCAGAAAACAGCTTTTCAGCGCAGAACAAAGTTGGTTCAGGCAATGCAAGCTGAATCTTGGTCCCACTTTAACTTTGCAGTCTGTGCATGAATAAAACCTATTTTGCAACACAGAGAAACATATCTGAAGGTGTTAGAAGTGTTTTGCATGATTTTTGAAGTTAGACCCTGAAATGTCAGAAAACAGCTTTTCAGCGCAGAACAAAGTTGGTTCAGGCAATGCAAGCTGAATCTTGGTCCCACTTTAAATTTACACTCTGTGCATGAATAAAAGCTATTTTGCAACACAGAGAAACATATCTGAAGGTGTTAGAAGTGTTTTGCATGATTTTTGAAGTTAGACTCTGAAATGTCAGAAAACAGCTTTTCAGCGCAGAACAAAGTTGGTTCAGGCAATGCAAGCTGAATCTTGGTCCCACTTTAAATTTACACTCTGTGCATGAATAAAAGCTATTTTGCAACACAGAGAAACATATCTGAAGGAGTTAGAAGTGTTTTGCATGATTTTTGAAGTTAGACCCTGAAATGTCAGAAAACAGCGTTTCAGCGCAGAACAAAGTTGGTTCAGGCAGTGCAAGCTGAATCTTGGTCCCACTTTAACTTTGCAGTCTGTGCATGAATAAAACCTATTTTGCAACACAGAGAAACATATCTGAAGGTGTTAGAAGTGTTTTGCATGATTTTTGAAGTTAGACCCTGAAATGTCAGAAAACAGCTTTTCAGCGCAGAACAAAGTTGGTTCAGGCAATGCAAGCTGAATCTTGGTCCCACTTTAAATTTACACTCTGTGCATGGATAAAAGCTATTTTGCAACACAGAGAAACATATCTGAAGGTGTTAGAAGTGTTTTGCATGATTTTTGAAGTTAGACTCTGAAATGTCAGAAAACAGCTTTTCAGCGCAGAACAAAGTTGGTTCAGGCAATGCAAGCTTAATCTTGGTCCCACTTTAACTTTGCAGTCTGTGCATGAATAAAACCTATTTTGCAACACAGAGAAACATATCTGAAGGTGTTAGAAGTGTTTTGCATGATTTTTGAAGTTAGACCCTGAAATGTCAGAAAACAGCGTTTCAGCGCAGAACAAAGTTGGTTCAGGCAGTGCAAGCTGAATCTTGGTCCCACTTTAACTTTGCAGTCTGTGCATGAATAAAACCTATTTTGCAACACAGAGAAACATATCTGAAGGTGTTAGAAGTGTTTTGCATGATTTTTGAAGTTAGACCCTGAAATGTCAGAAAACAGCTTTTCAGCGCAGAACAAAGTTGGTTCAGGCAATGCAAGCTGAATCTTGGTCCCACTTTAAATTTACACTCTGTGCATGAATAAAAGCTATTTTGCAACACAGAGAAACATATCTGAAGGTGTTAGAAGTGTTTTGCATGATTTTTGAAGTTAGACTCTGAAATGTCAGAAAACAGCTTTTCAGCGCAGAACAAAGTTGGTTCAGGCAATGCAAGCTGAATCTTGGTCCCACTTTAAATTTACACTCTGTGCATGAATAAAAGCTATTTTGCAACACAGAGAAACATATCTGAAGGAGTTAGAAGTGTTTTGCATGATTTTTGAAGTTAGACCCTGAAATGTCAGAAAACAGCGTTTCAGCGCAGAACAAAGTTGGTTCAGGCAGTGCAAGCTGAATCTTGGTCCCACTTTAACTTTGCAGTCTGTGCATGAATAAAACCTATTTTGCAACACAGAGAAACATATCTGAAGGTGTTAGAAGTGTTTTGCATGATTTTTGAAGTTAGACCCTGAAATGTCAGAAAACAGCTTTTCAGCGCAGAACAAAGTTGGTTCAGGCAATGCAAGCTGAATCTTGGTCCCACTTTAAATTTACACTCTGTGCATGGATAAAAGCTATTTTGCAACACAGAGAAACATATCTGAAGGTGTTAGAAGTGTTTTGCATGATTTTTGAAGTTAGACTCTGAAATGTCAGAAAACAGCTTTTCAGCGCAGAACAAAGTTGGTTCAGGCAATGCAAGCTGAATCTTGGTCCCACTTTAAATTTACACTCTGTGCATGGATAAAAGCTATTTTGCAACACAGAGAAACATATCTGAAGGTGTTAGAAGTGTTTTGCATGATTTTTGAAGTTAGACTCTGAAATGTCAGAAAACAGCGTTTCAGCGCAGAACAAAGTTGGTTCAGGCAATGCAAGCTGAATCTCTGTCCCACTTTAACTTTGCAGTCTGTGCATGAATAAAAGCTATTTTGCAACACAGAGAAACATATCTGAAGGTGTTAGAAGTGTTTTGCATGATTTTTGAAGTTAGACCCTGAAATGTCAGAAAACAGCTTTTCAGCGCAGAACAAAGTTGGTTCAGGCAATGCAAGCTGAATCTTGGTCCCACTTTAAATTTACACTCTGTGCATGAATAAAAGCTATTTTGCAACACAGAGAAACATATCTGAAGGTGTTAGAAGTGTTTTGCATGATTTTTGAAGTTAGACTCTGAAATGTCAGAAAACAGCTTTTCAGCGCAGAACAAAGTTGGTTCAGGCAATGCAAGCTGAATCTTGGTCCCACTTTAAATTTACACTCTGTGCATGAATAAAAGCTATTTTGCAACACAGAGAAACATATCTGAAGGTGTTAGAAGTGTTTTGCATGATTTTTGAAGTTAGACCCTGAAATGTCAGAAAACAGCGTTTCAGCGCAGAACAAAGTTGGTTCAGGCAGTGCAAGCTGAATCTTGGTCCCACTTTAACTTTGCAGTCTGTGCATGAATAAAACCTATTTTGCAACACAGAGAAACATATCTGAAGGTGTTAGAAGTGTTTTGCATGATTTTTGAAGTTAGACCCTGAAATGTCAGAAAACAGCGTTTCAGCGCAGAACAAAGTTGGTTCAGGCAATGCAAGCTGAATCTCTGTCCCACTTTAACTTTGCAGTCTGTGCATGAATAAAACCTATTTTGCAACACAGAGAAACATATCTGAAGGTGTTAGAAGTGTTTTGCATGATTTTTGAAGTTAGAACCTGAAATGTCAGAAAACAGCGTTTCAGCGCAGAACAAAGTTGGTTCAGGCAATGCAAGCTGAATCTTGGTCCCACTTTAACTTTGCAGTCTGTGCATGAATAAAACCTATTTTGCAACACAGAGAAACATATCTGAAGGTGTTAGAAGTTTTTTGCATGATTTTTGAAGTTAGACCCTGAAATGTCAGAAAACAGCTTTTCAGCGCAGAACAAAGTTGGTTCAGGCAATGCAAGCTGAATCTTGGTCCCACATTAAATTTACACTCTGTGCATGAATAAAAGCTATTTTGCAACACAGAGAAACATATCTGAAGGTGTTAGAAGTGTTTTGCATGATTTTTGAAGTTAGACTCTGAAATGTCAGAAAACAGCTTTTCAGCGCAGAACAAAGTTGGTTCAGGCAATGCAAGCTGAATCTTGGTCCCACTTTAAATTTACACTCTGTGCATGAATAAAAGCTATTTTGCAACACAGAGAAACATATCTGAAGGTGTTAGAAGTGTTTTGCATGATTTTTGAAGTTAGACCCTGAAATGTCAGAAAACAGCTTTTCAGCGCAGAACAAAGTTGGTTCAGGCAATGCAAGCTGAATCTTGGTCCCACTTTAAATTTACACTCTGTGCATGAATAAAAGCTATTTTGCAACACAGAGAAACATATCTGAAGGTGTTAGAAGTGTTTTGCATGATTTTTGAAGTTAGACTCTGAAATGTCAGAAAACAGCTTTTCAGCGCAGAACAAAGTTGGTTCAGGCAATGCAAGCTGAATCTTGGTCCCACTTTAAATTTACACTCTGTGCATGGATAAAAGCTATTTTCCAACACAGAGAAACATATCTGAAGGTGTTAGAAGTGTTTTGCATGATTTTTGAAGTTAGACCCTGAAATGTCAGAAAACAGCGTTTCAGCGCAGAACAAAGTTGGTTCAGGCAGTGCAAGCTGAATCTTGGTCCCACTTTAAATTTACACTCTGTGCATGAATAAAAGCTATTTTGCAACACAGAGAAACATATCTGAAGGTGTTAGAAGTGTTTTGCATGATTTTTGAAGTTAGACTCTGAAATGTCAGAAAACAGCTTTTCAGCGCAGAACAAAGTTGGTTCAGGCAATGCAAGCTGAATCTTGGTCCCACTTTAACTTTGCAGTCTGTGCATGAATAAAACCTATTTTGCAACACAGAGAAACATATCTGAAGGTGTTAGAAGTGTTTTGCATGATTTTTGAAGTTAGACCCTGAAATGTCAGAAAACAGCTTTTCAGCGCAGAACAAAGTTGGTTCAGGCAATGCAAGCTGAATCTTGGTCCCACTTTAAATTTACACTCTGTGCATGAATAAAAGCTATTTTGCAACACAGAGAAACATATCTGAAGGTGTTAGAAGTGTTTTGCATGATTTTTGAAGTTAGACTCTGAAATGTCAGAAAACAGCTTTTCAGCGCAGAACAAAGTTGGTTCAGGCAATGCAAGCTGAATCTTGGTCCCACTTTAAATTTACACTCTGTGCATGAATAAAAGCTATTTTGCAACACAGAGAAACATATCTGAAGGTGTTAGAAGTGTTTTGCATGATTTTTGAAGTTAGACCCTGAAATGTCAGAAAACAGCGTTTCAGCGCAGAACAAAGTTGGTTCAGGCAATGCAAGCTGAATCTTGGTCCCACTTTAACTTTGCAGTCTGTGCATGAATAAAACCTATTTTGCAACACAGAGAAACATATCTGAAGGTGTTAGAAGTGTTTTGCATGATTTTTGAAGTTAGACCCTGAAATGTCAGAAAACAGCTTTTCAGCGCAGAACAAAGTTGGTTCAGGCAATGCAAGCTGAATCTTGGTCCCACTTTAAATTTACACTCTGTGCATGGATAAAAGCTATTTTGCAACACAGAGAAACATATCTGAAGGTGTTAGAAGTGTTTTGCATGATTTTTGAAGTTAGACCCTGAAATGTCAGAAAACAGCGTTTCAGCGCAGAACAAAGTTGGTTCAGGCAGTGCAAGCTGAATCTTGGTCCCACTTTAACTTTGCAGTCTGTGCATGAATAAAACCTATTTTGCAACACAGAGAAACATATCTGAAGGTGTTAGAAGTGTTTTGCATGATTTTTGAAGTTAGACCCTGAAATGTCAGAAAACAGCTTTTCAGCGCAGAACAAAGTTGGTTCAGGCAATGCAAGCTGAATCTTGGTCCCACTTTAAATTTACACTCTGTGCATGAATAAAAGCTATTTTGCAACACAGAGAAACATATCTGAAGGTGTTAGAAGTGTTTTGCATGATTTTTGAAGTTAGACTCTGAAATGTCAGAAAACAGCTTTTCAGCGCAGAACAAAGTTGGTTCAGGCAATGCAAGCTGAATCTTGGTCCCACTTTAAATTTACACTCTGTGCATGAATAAAAGCTATTTTGCAACACAGAGAAACATATCTGAAGGTGTTAGAAGTGTTTTGCATGATTTTTGAAGTTAGACCCTGAAATGTCAGAAAACAGCGTTTCAGCGCAGAACAAAGTTGGTTCAGGCAGTGCAAGCTGAATCTTGGTCCCACTTTAACTTTGCAGTCTGTGCATGAATAAAACCTATTTTGCAACACAGAGAAACATATCTGAAGGTGTTAGAAGTGTTTTGCATGATTTTTGAAGTTAGACCCTGAAATGTCAGAAAACAGCGTTTCAGCGCAGAACAAAGTTGGTTCAGGCAGTGCAAGCTGAATCTTGGTCCCACTTTAACTTTGCAGTCTGTGCATGAATAAAACCTATTTTGCAACACAGAGAAACATATCTGAAGGTGTTAGAAGTGTTTTGCATGATTTTTGAAGTTAGACCCTGAAATGTCAGAAAACAGCTTTTCAGCGCTGAACAAAGTTGGTTCAGGCAATGCAAGCTGAATCTTGGTCCCACTTTAAATTTACACTCTGTGCATGGATAAAAGCTATTTTGCAACACAGAGAAACATATCTGAAGGTGTTAGAAGTGTTTTGCATGATTTTTGAAGTTAGACCCTGAAATGTCAGAAAACAGCGTTTCAGCGCAGAACAAAGTTGGTTCAGGCAATGCAAGCTGAATCTCTGTCCCACTTTAACTTTGCAGTCTGTGCATGAATAAAAGCTATTTTGCAACACAGAGAAACATATCTGAAGGTGTTAGAAGTGTTTTGCATGATTTTTGAAGTTAGACCCTGAAATGTCAGAAAACAGCTTTTCAGCGCAGAACAAAGTTGGTTCAGGCAATGCAAGCTGAATCTTGGTCCCACTTTAAATTTACACTCTGTGCATGAATAAAAGCTATTTTGCAACACAGAGAAACATATCTGAAGGTGTTAGAAGTGTTTTGCATGATTTTTGAAGTTAGACTCTGAAATGTCAGAAAACAGCTTTTCAGCGCAGAACAAAGTTGGTTCAGGCAGTGCAAGCTGAATCTTGGTCCCACTTTAACTTTGCAGTCTGTGCATGAATAAAACCTATTTTGCAACACAGAGAAACATATCTGAAGGTGTTAGAAGTGTTTTGCATGATTTTTGAAGTTAGACCCTGAAATGTCAGAAAACAGCGTTTCAGCGCAGAACAAAGTTGGTTCAGGCAGTGCAAGCTGAATCTTGGTCCCACTTTAACTTTGCAGTCTGTGCATGAATAAAACCTATTTTGCAACACAGAGAAACATATCTGAAGGTGTTAGAAGTGTTTTGCATGATTTTTGAAGTTAGACCCTGAAATGTCAGAAAACAGCTTTTCAGCGCAGAACAAAGTTGGTTCAGGCAATGCAAGCTGAATCTTGGTCCCACTTTAAATTTACACTCTGTGCATGAATAAAAGCTATTTTGCAACACAGAGAAACATATCTGAAGGTGTTAGAAGTGTTTTGCATGATTTTTGAAGTTAGACTCTGAAATGTCAGAAAACAGCTTTTCAGCGCAGAACAAAGTTGGTTCAGGCAATGCAAGCTGAATCTTGGTCCCACTTTAAATTTACACTCTGTGCATGAATAAAAGCTATTTTGCAACACAGAGAAACATATCTGAAGGTGTTAGAAGTGTTTTGCATGATTTTTGAAGTTAGACCCTGAAATGTCAGAAAACAGCGTTTCAGCGCAGAACAAAGTTGGTTCAGGCAGTGCAAGCTGAATCTTGGTCCCACTTTAACTTTGCAGTCTGTGCATGAATAAAACCTATTTTGCAACACAGAGAAACATATCTGAAGGTGTTAGAAGTGTTTTGCATGATTTTTGAAGTTAGACCCTGAAATGTCAGAAAACAGCTTTTCAGCGCTGAACAAAGTTGGTTCAGGCAATGTAAGCTGAATCTTGGTCCCACTTTAAATTTACACTCTGTGCATGGATAAAAGCTATTTTGCAACACAGAGAAACATATCTGAAGGTGTTAGAAGTGTTTTGCATGATTTTTGAAGTTAGACCCTGAAATGTCAGAAAACAGCGTTTCAGCGCAGAACAAAGTTGGTTCAGGCAATGCAAGCTGAATCTCTGTCCCACTTTAACTTTGCAGTCTGTGCATGAATAAAAGCTATTTTGCAACACAGAGAAACATATCTGAAGGTGTTAGAAGTGTTTTGCATGATTTTTGAAGTTAGACCCTGAAATGTCAGAAAACAGCTTTTCAGCGCAGAACAAAGTTGGTTCAGGCAATGCAAGCTGAATCTTGGTCCCACTTTAAATTTACACTCTGTGCATGAATAAAAGCTATTTTGCAACACAGAGAAACATATCTGAAGGTGTTAGAAGTGTTTTGCATGATTTTTGAAGTTAGACTCTGAAATGTCAGAAAACAGCTTTTCAGCGCAGAACAAAGTTGGTTCAGGCAGTGCAAGCTGAATCTTGGTCCCACTTTAACTTTGCAGTCTGTGCATGAATAAAACCTATTTTGCAACACAGAGAAACATATCTGAAGGTGTTAGAAGTGTTTTGCATGATTTTTGAAGTTAGACCCTGAAATGTCAGAAAACATCGTTTCAGCGCAGAACAAAGTTGGTTCAGGCAGTGCAAGCTGAATCTTGGTCCCACTTTAACTTTGCAGTCTGTGCATGAATAAAACCTATTTTGCAACACAGAGAAACATATCTGAAGGTGTTAGAAGTGTTTTGCATGATTTTTGAAGTTAGACCCTGAAATGTCAGAAAACAGCTTTTCAGCGCAGAACAAAGTTGGTTCAGGCAATGCAAGCTGAATCTTGGTCCCACTTTAAATTTACACTCTGTGCATGAATAAAAGCTATTTTGCAACACAGAGAAACATATCTGAAGGTGTTAGAAGTGTTTTGCATGATTTTTGAAGTTAGACTCTGAAATGTCAGAAAACAGCTTTTCAGCGCAGAACAAAGTTGGTTCAGGCAATGCAAGCTGAATCTTGGTCCCACTTTAAATTTACACTCTGTGCATGAATAAAAGCTATTTTGCAACACAGAGAAACATATCTGAAGGAGTTAGAAGTGTTTTGCATGATTTTTGAAGTTAGACCCTGAAATGTCAGAAAACAGCGTTTCAGCGCAGAACAAAGTTGGTTCAGGCAGTGCAAGCTGAATCTTGGTCCCACTTTAACTTTGCAGTCTGTGCATGAATAAAACCTATTTTGCAACACAGAGAAACATATCTGAAGGTGTTAGAAGTGTTTTGCATGATTTTTGAAGTTAGACCCTGAAATGTCAGAAAACAGCTTTTCAGCGCAGAACAAAGTTGGTTCAGGCAATGCAAGCTGAATCTTGGTCCCACTTTAAATTTACACTCTGTGCATGGATAAAAGCTATTTTGCAACACAGAGAAACATATCTGAAGGTGTTAGAATTGTTTTGCATGATTTTTGAAGTTAGACTCTGAAATGTCAGAAAACAGCTTTTCAGCGCAGAACAAAGTTGGTTCAGGCAATGCAAGCTGAATCTTGGTCCCACTTTAAATTTACACTCTGTGCATGGATAAAAGCTATTTTGCAACACAGAGAAACATATCTGAAGGTGTTAGAAGTGTTTTGCATGATTTTTGAAGTTAGACCCTGAAATGTCAGAAAACAGCGTTTCAGCGCAGAACAAAGTTGGTTCAGGCAATGCAAGCTGAATCTCTGTCCCACTTTAACTTTGCAGTCTGTGCATGAATAAAAGCTATTTTGCAACACAGAGAAACATATCTGAAGGTGTTAGAAGTGTTTTGCATGATTTTTGAAGTTAGACCCTGAAATGTCAGAAAACAGCTTTTCAGCGCAGAACAAAGTTGGTTCAGGCAATGCAAGCTGAATCTTGGTCCCACTTTAAATTTACACTCTGTGCATGAATAAAAGCTATTTTGCAACACAGAGAAACATATCTGAAGGTGTTAGAAGTGTTTTGCATGATTTTTGAAGTTAGACTCTGAAATGTCAGAAAACAGCTTTTCAGCGCAGAACAAAGTTGGTTCAGGCAATGCAAGCTGAATCTTGGTCCCACTTTAAATTTACACTCTGTGCATGAATAAAAGCTATTTTGCAACACAGAGAAACATATCTGAAGGTGTTAGAAGTGTTTTGCATGATTTTTGAAGTTAGACCCTGAAATGTCAGAAAACAGCGTTTCAGCGCAGAACAAAGTTGGTTCAGGCAGTGCAAGCTGAATCTTGGTCCCACTTTAACTTTGCAGTCTGTGCATGAATAAAACCTATTTTGCAACACAGAGAAACATATCTGAAGGTGTTAGAAGTGTTTTGCATGATTTTTGAAGTTAGACCCTGAAATGTCAGAAAACAGCGTTTCAGCGCAGAACAAAGTTGGTTCAGGCAATGCAAGCTGAATCTCTGTCCCACTTTAACTTTGCAGTCTGTGCATGAATAAAACCTATTTTGCAACACAGAGAAACATATCTGAAGGTGTTAGAAGTGTTTTGCATGATTTTTGAAGTTAGAACCTGAAATGTCAGAAAACAGCGTTTCAGCGCAGAACAAAGTTGGTTCAGGCAATGCAAGCTGAATCTTGGTCCCACTTTAACTTTGCAGTCTGTGCATGAATAAAACCTATTTTGCAACACAGAGAAACATATCTGAAGGTGTTAGAAGTTTTTTGCATGATTTTTGAAGTTAGACCCTGAAATGTCAGAAAACAGCTTTTCAGCGCAGAACAAAGTTGGTTCAGGCAATGCAAGCTGAATCTTGGTCCCACATTAAATTTACACTCTGTGCATGAATAAAAGCTATTTTGCAACACAGAGAAACATATCTGAAGGTGTTAGAAGTGTTTTGCATGATTTTTGAAGTTAGACTCTGAAATGTCAGAAAACAGCTTTTCAGCGCAGAACAAAGTTGGTTCAGGCAATGCAAGCTGAATCTTGGTCCCACTTTAAATTTACACTCTGTGCATGAATAAAAGCTATTTTGCAACACAGAGAAACATATCTGAAGGTGTTAGAAGTGTTTTGCATGATTTTTGAAGTTAGACCCTGAAATGTCAGAAAACAGCTTTTCAGCGCAGAACAAAGTTGGTTCAGGCAATGCAAGCTGAATCTTGGTCCCACTTTAAATTTACACTCTGTGCATGAATAAAAGCTATTTTGCAACACAGAGAAACATATCTGAAGGTGTTAGAAGTGTTTTGCATGATTTTTGAAGTTAGACTCTGAAATGTCAGAAAACAGCTTTTCAGCGCAGAACAAAGTTGGTTCAGGCAATGCAAGCTGAATCTTGGTCCCACTTTAACTTTGCAGTCTGTGCATGAATAAAACCTATTTTGCAACACAGAGAAACATATCTGAAGGTGTTAGAAGTGTTTTGCATGATTTTTGAAGTTAGACCCTGAAATGTCAGAAAACAGCTTTTCAGCGCAGAACAAAGTTGGTTCAGGCAATGCAAGCTGAATCTTGGTCCCACTTTAAATTTACACTCTGTGCATGAATAAAAGCTATTTTGCAACACAGAGAAACATATCTGAAGGTGTTAGAAGTGTTTTGCATGATTTTTGAAGTTAGACTCTGAAATGTCAGAAAACAGCTTTTCAGCGCAGAACAAAGTTGGTTCAGGCAATGCAAGCTGAATCTTGGTCCCACTTTAAATTTACACTCTGTGCATGAATAAAAGCTATTTTGCAACACAGAGAAACATATCTGAAGGTGTTAGAAGTGTTTTGCATGATTTTTGAAGTTAGACCCTGAAATGTCAGAAAACAGCGTTTCAGCGCAGAACAAAGTTGGTTCAGGCAATGCAAGCTGAATCTTGGTCCCACTTTAACTTTGCAGTCTGTGCATGAATAAAACCTATTTTGCAACACAGAGAAACATATCTGAAGGTGTTAGAAGTGTTTTGCATGATTTTTGAAGTTAGACCCTGAAATGTCAGAAAACAGCTTTTCAGCGCAGAACAAAGTTGGTTCAGGCAATGCAAGCTGAATCTTGGTCCCACTTTAAATTTACACTCTGTGCATGGATAAAAGCTATTTTGCAACACAGAGAAACATATCTGAAGGTGTTAGAAGTGTTTTGCATGATTTTTGAAGTTAGACCCTGAAATGTCAGAAAACAGCGTTTCAGCGCAGAACAAAGTTGGTTCAGGCAGTGCAAGCTGAATCTTGGTCCCACTTTAACTTTGCAGTCTGTGCATGAATAAAACCTATTTTGCAACACAGAGAAACATATCTGAAGGTGTTAGAAGTGTTTTGCATGATTTTTGAAGTTAGACCCTGAAATGTCAGAAAACAGCTTTTCAGCGCAGAACAAAGTTGGTTCAGGCAATGCAAGCTGAATCTTGGTCCCACTTTAAATTTACACTCTGTGCATGAATAAAAGCTATTTTGCAACACAGAGAAACATATCTGAAGGTGTTAGAAGTGTTTTGCATGATTTTTGAAGTTAGACTCTGAAATGTCAGAAAACAGCTTTTCAGCGCAGAACAAAGTTGGTTCAGGCAATGCAAGCTGAATCTTGGTCCCACTTTAAATTTACACTCTGTGCATGAATAAAAGCTATTTTGCAACACAGAGAAACATATCTGAAGGTGTTAGAAGTGTTTTGCATGATTTTTGAAGTTAGACCCTGAAATGTCAGAAAACAGCGTTTCAGCGCAGAACAAAGTTGGTTCAGGCAGTGCAAGCTGAATCTTGGTCCCACTTTAACTTTGCAGTCTGTGCATGAATAAAAGCTATTTTGCAACACAGAGAAACATATCTGAAGGTGTTAGAAGTGTTTTGCATGATTTTTGAAGTTAGACCCTGAAATGTCAGAAAACAGCTTTTCAGCGCAGAACAAAGTTGGTTCAGGCAATGCAAGCTGAATCTTGGTCCCACTTTAAATTTACACTCTGTGCATGAATAAAAGCTATTTTGCAACACAGAGAAACATATCTGAAGGTGTTAGAAGTGTTTTGCATGATTTTTGAAGTTAGACTCTGAAATGTCAGAAAACAGCTTTTCAGCGCAGAACAAAGTTGGTTCAGGCAGTGCAAGCTGAATCTTGGTCCCACTTTAACTTTGCAGTCTGTGCATGAATAAAACCTATTTTGCAACACAGAGAAACATATCTGAAGGTGTTAGAAGTGTTTTGCATGATTTTTGAAGTTAGACCCTGAAATGTCAGAAAACAGCTTTTCAGCGCAGAACAAAGTTGGTTCAGGCAATGCAAGCTGAATCTTGGTCCCACTTTAAATTTACACTCTGTGCATGGATAAAAGCTATTTTGCAACACAGAGAAACATATCTGAAGGTGTTAGAAGTGTTTTGCATGATTTTTGAAGTTAGACTCTGAAATGTCAGAAAACAGCTTTTCAGCGCAGAACAAAGTTGGTTCAGGCAATGCAAGCTTAATCTTGGTCCCACTTTAAATTTACACTCTGTGCATGGATAAAAGCTATTTTGCAACACAGAGAAACATATCTGAAGGTGTTAGAAGTGTTTTGCATGATTTTTGAAGTTAGACCCTGAAATGTCAGAAAACAGCGTTTCAGCGCAGAACAAAGTTGGTTCAGGCAGTGCAAGCTGAATCTTGGTCCCACTTTAACTTTGCAGTCTGTGCATGAATAAAACCTATTTTGCAACACAGAGAAACATATCTGAAGGTGTTAGAAGTGTTTTGCATGATTTTTGAAGTTAGACCCTGAAATGTCAGAAAACAGCTTTTCAGCGCAGAACAAAGTTGGTTCAGGCAATGCAAGCTGAATCTTGGTCCCACTTTAAATTTACACTCTGTGCATGAATAAAAGCTATTTTGCAACACAGAGAAACATATCTGAAGGTGTTAGAAGTGTTTTGCATGATTTTTGAAGTTAGACCCTGAAATGTCAGAAAACAGCGTTTCAGCGCAGAACAAAGTTGGTTCAGGCAATGCAAGCTGAATCTTGGTCCCACTTTAACTTTGCAGTCTGTGCATGAATAAAACCTATTTTGCAACACAGAGAAACATATCTGAAGGTGTTAGAAGTGTTTTGCATGATTTTTGAAGTTAGACCCTGAAATGTCAGAAAACAGCTTTTCAGCGCAGAACAAAGTTGGTTCAGGCAATGCAAGCTGAATCTTGGTCCCACTTTAAATTTACACTCTGTGCATGGATAAAAGCTATTTTGCAACACAGAGAAACATATCTGAAGGTGTTAGAAGTGTTTTGCATGATTTTTGAAGTTAGACCCTGAAATGTCAGAAAACAGCGTTTCAGCGCAGAACAAAGTTGGTTCAGGCAGTGCAAGCTGAATCTTGGTCCCACTTTAACTTTGCAGTCTGTGCATGAATAAAACCTATTTTGCAACACAGAGAAACATATCTGAAGGTGTTAGAAGTGTTTTGCATGATTTTTGAAGTTAGACCCTGAAATGTCAGAAAACAGCTTTTCAGCGCAGAACAAAGTTGGTTCAGGCAATGCAAGCTGAATCTTGGTCCCACTTTAAATTTACACTCTGTGCATGAATAAAAGCTATTTTGCAACACAGAGAAACATATCTGAAGGTGTTAGAAGTGTTTTGCATGATTTTTGAAGTTAGACTCTGAAATGTCAGAAAACAGCTTTTCAGCGCAGAACAAAGTTGGTTCAGGCAATGCAAGCTGAATCTTGGTCCCACTTTAAATTTACACTCTGTGCATGAATAAAAGCTATTTTGCAACACAGAGAAACATATCTGAAGGAGTTAGAAGTGTTTTGCATGATTTTTGAAGTTAGACCCTGAAATGTCAGAAAACAGCGTTTCAGCGCAGAACAAAGTTGGTTCAGGCAGTGCAAGCTGAATCTTGGTCCCACTTTAACTTTGCAGTCTGTGCATGAATAAAACCTATTTTGCAACACAGAGAAACATATCTGAAGGTGTTAGAAGTGTTTTGCATGATTTTTGAAGTTAGACCCTGAAATGTCAGAAAACAGCTTTTCAGCGCAGAACAAAGTTGGTTCAGGCAATGCAAGCTGAATCTTGGTCCCACTTTAAATTTACACTCTGTGCATGGATAAAAGCTATTTTGCAACACAGAGAAACATATCTGAAGGTGTTAGAAGTGTTTTGCATGATTTTTGAAGTTAGACTCTGAAATGTCAGAAAACAGCTTTTCAGCGCAGAACAAAGTTGGTTCAGGCAATGCAAGCTGAATCTTGGTCCCACTTTAAATTTACACTCTGTGCATGGATAAAAGCTATTTTGCAACACAGAGAAACATATCTGAAGGTGTTAGAAGTGTTTTGCATGATTTTTGAAGTTAGACCCTGAAATGTCAGAAAACAGCGTTTCAGCGCAGAACAAAGTTGGTTCAGGCAATGCAAGCTGAATCTCTGTCCCACTTTAACTTTGCAGTCTGTGCATGAATAAAAGCTATTTTGCAACACAGAGAAACATATCTGAAGGTGTTAGAAGTGTTTTGCATGATTTTTGAAGTTAGACCCTGAAATGTCAGAAAACAGCTTTTCAGCGCAGAACAAAGTTGGTTCAGGCAATGCAAGCTGAATCTTGGTCCCACTTTAAATTTACACTCTGTGCATGAATAAAAGCTATTTTGCAACACAGAGAAACATATCTGAAGGTGTTAGAAGTGTTTTGCATGATTTTTGAAGTTAGACCCTGAAATGTCAGAAAACAGCGTTTCAGCGCAGAACAAAGTTGGTTCAGGCAGTGCAAGCTGAATCTTGGTCCCACTTTAACTTTGCAGTCTGTGCATGAATAAAACCTATTTTGCAACACAGAGAAACATATCTGAAGGTGTTAGAAGTGTTTTGCATGATTTTTGAAGTTAGACCCTGAAATGTCAGAAAACAGCGTTTCAGCGCAGAACAAAGTTGGTTCAGGCAATGCAAGCTGAATCTCTGTCCCACTTTAACTTTGCAGTCTGTGCATGAATAAAACCTATTTTGCAACACAGAGAAACATATCTGAAGGTGTTAGAAGTGTTTTGCATGATTTTTGAAGTTAGAACCTGAAATGTCAGAAAACAGCGTTTCAGCGCAGAACAAAGTTGGTTCAGGCAATGCAAGCTGAATCTTGGTCCCACTTTAACTTTGCAGTCTGTGCATGAATAAAACCTATTTTGCAACACAGAGAAACATATCTGAAGGTGTTAGAAGTTTTTTGCATGATTTTTGAAGTTAGACCCTGAAATGTCAGAAAACAGCTTTTCAGCGCAGAACAAAGTTGGTTCAGGCAATGCAAGCTGAATCTTGGTCCCACATTAAATTTACACTCTGTGCATGAATAAAAGCTATTTTGCAACACAGAGAAACATATCTGAAGGTGTTAGAAGTGTTTTGCATGATTTTTGAAGTTAGACTCTGAAATGTCAGAAAACAGCTTTTCAGCGCAGAACAAAGTTGGTTCAGGCAATGCAAGCTGAATCTTGGTCCCACTTTAAATTTACACTCTGTGCATGAATAAAAGCTATTTTGCAACACAGAGAAACATATCTGAAGGTGTTAGAAGTGTTTTGCATGATTTTTGAAGTTAGACCCTGAAATGTCAGAAAACAGCTTTTCAGCGCAGAACAAAGTTGGTTCAGGCAATGCAAGCTGAATCTTGGTCCCACTTTAAATTTACACTCTGTGCATGAATAAAAGCTATTTTGCAACACAGAGAAACATATCTGAAGGTGTTAGAAGTGTTTTGCATGATTTTTGAAGTTAGACTCTGAAATGTCAGAAAACAGCTTTTCAGCGCAGAACAAAGTTGGTTCAGGCAATGCAAGCTGAATCTTGGTCCCACTTTAAATTTACACTCTGTGCATGGATAAAAGCTATTTTCCAACACAGAGAAACATATCTGAAGGTGTTAGAAGTGTTTTGCATGATTTTTGAAGTTAGACCCTGAAATGTCAGAAAACAGCGTTTCAGCGCAGAACAAAGTTGGTTCAGGCAGTGCAAGCTGAATCTTGGTCCCACTTTAAATTTACACTCTGTGCATGAATAAAAGCTATTTTGCAACACAGAGAAACATATCTGAAGGTGTTAGAAGTGTTTTGCATGATTTTTGAAGTTAGACTCTGAAATGTCAGAAAACAGCTTTTCAGCGCAGAACAAAGTTGGTTCAGGCAATGCAAGCTGAATCTTGGTCCCACTTTAACTTTGCAGTCTGTGCATGAATAAAACCTATTTTGCAACACAGAGAAACATATCTGAAGGTGTTAGAAGTGTTTTGCATGATTTTTGAAGTTAGACCCTGAAATGTCAGAAAACAGCTTTTCAGCGCAGAACAAAGTTGGTTCAGGCAATGCAAGCTGAATCTTGGTCCCACTTTAAATTTACACTCTGTGCATGAATAAAAGCTATTTTGCAACACAGAGAAACATATCTGAAGGTGTTAGAAGTGTTTTGCATGATTTTTGAAGTTAGACTCTGAAATGTCAGAAAACAGCTTTTCAGCGCAGAACAAAGTTGGTTCAGGCAATGCAAGCTGAATCTTGGTCCCACTTTAAATTTACACTCTGTGCATGAATAAAAGCTATTTTGCAACACAGAGAAACATATCTGAAGGTGTTAGAAGTGTTTTGCATGATTTTTGAAGTTAGACCCTGAAATGTCAGAAAACAGCGTTTCAGCGCAGAACAAAGTTGGTTCAGGCAATGCAAGCTGAATCTTGGTCCCACTTTAACTTTGCAGTCTGTGCATGAATAAAACCTATTTTGCAACACAGAGAAACATATCTGAAGGTGTTAGAAGTGTTTTGCATGATTTTTGAAGTTAGACCCTGAAATGTCAGAAAACAGCTTTTCAGCGCAGAACAAAGTTGGTTCAGGCAATGCAAGCTGAATCTTGGTCCCACTTTAAATTTACACTCTGTGCATGGATAAAAGCTATTTTGCAACACAGAGAAACATATCTGAAGGTGTTAGAAGTGTTTTGCATGATTTTTGAAGTTAGACCCTGAAATGTCAGAAAACAGCTTTTCAGCGCAGAACAAAGTTGGTTCAGGCAATGCAAGCTGAATCTTGGTCCCACTTTAAATTTACACTCTGTGCATGAATACAAGCTATTTTGCAACACAGAGAAACATATCTGAAGGTGTTAGAAGTGTTTTGCATGATTTTTGAAGTTAGACCCTGAAATGTCAGAAAACAGCTTTTCAGCGCAGAACAAAGTTGGTTCAGGCAATGCAAGCTGAATCTTGGTCCCACTTTAAATTTACACTCTGTGCATGAATAAAAGCTATTTTGCAACACAGAGAAACATATCTGAAGGTGTTAGAAGTGTTTTGCATGATTTTTGAAGTTAGACTCTGAAATGTCAGAAAACAGCTTTTCAGCGCAGAACAAAGTTGGTTCAGGCAATGCAAGCTGAATCTTGGTCCCACTTTAAATTTACACTCTGTGCATGGATAAAAGCTATTTTCCAACACAGAGAAACATATCTGAAGGTGTTAGAAGTGTTTTGCATGATTTTTGAAGTTAGACCCTGAAATGTCAGAAAACAGCGTTTCAGCGCAGAACAAAGTTGGTTCAGGCAATGCAAGCTGAATCTCTGTCCCACTTTAAATTTGCAGTCTGTGCATGAATAAAACCTATTTTGCAACACAGAGAAACATATCTGAAGGTGTTAGAAGTGCTTTGCATGATTTTTGAAGTTAGACCCTGAAATGTCAGAAAACAGCGTTTCAGCGCAGAACAAAGTTGGTTCAGGCAATGCAAGCTGAATCTCTGTCCCACTTTAAATTTACACTCTGTGCATGAATAAAAGCTATTTTGCAACACAGAGAAACATATCTGAAGGTGTTAGAAGTGTTTTGCATGATTTTTGAAGTTAGACCCTGAAAAGTCAGAAAACAGCTTTTCAGCGCAGAACAAAGTTGGTTCAGGCAATGCAAGCTGAATCTCTGTCCCACTTTAAATTTGCAGTCTGTGCATGAATAAAACCTATTTTGCAACACAGAGAAACATATCTGAAGGTGTTAGAAGTGTTTTGCATGATTTTTGAAGTTAGACCCTGAAATGTCAGAAAACAGCGTTTCAGCGCAGAACAAAGGTGGTTAAGGCAATGCAAGCTGAATCTCTGTCCCACTTTAAATTTACACTCTGTGCATGAATAAAAGCTATTTTGCAACACAGAGAAACATATCTGAAGGTGTTAGAAGTGTTTTGCATGATTTTTGAAGTTAGACCCTGAAATGTCAGAAAACAGCGTTTCAGCGCAGAACAAAGTTGGTTCAGGCAATGCAAGCTGAATCTCTGTCCCACTTTAAATTTGCAGTCTGTGCATGAATAAAAGCTATTTTGCAACACAGAGAAACATATCTGAAGGTGTTAGAAGTGTTTTGCATGATTTTTGAAGTTAGACCCTGAAATGTCAGAAAACAGCGTTTCAGCGCAGAACAAAGTTGGTTCAGGCAATGCAAGCTGAATCTCTGTCCCACTTTAACTTTGCAGTCTGTGCATGAATAAAACCTATTTTGCAACACAGAGAAACATATCTGAAGGTGTTAGAAGTGTTTTGCATGATTTTTGAAGTTAGACCCTGAAATGTCAGAAAACAGCTTTTCAGCGCAGAACAAAGTTGGTTCAGGCAATGCAAGCTGAATCTCTGTCCCACTTTAAATTTACACTCTGTGCATGAATAAAACCTATTTTGCAACACAGAGAAACATATCTGAAGGTGTTAGAAGTGTTTTGCATGATTTTTGAAGTTAGACCCTGAAATGTCAGAAAACAGCGTTTCAGCGCAGAACAAAGTTGGTTCAGGCAATGCAAGCTGAATCTCTGTCCCACTTTAAATTTACACTCTGTGCATGAATAAAAGCTATTTTGCAACACAGAGAAACATATCTGAAGGTGTTAGAAGTGTTTTGCATGATTTTTGAAGTTAGACCCTGAAATGTCAGAAAACAGCGTTTCAGCGCAGAACAAAGTTGGTTCAGGCAATGCAAGCTGAATCTCTGTCCCACTTTAAATTTGCAGTCTGTGCATGAATAAAAGCTATTTTGCAACACAGAGAAACATATCTGAAGGTGTTAGAAGTGTTTTGCATGATTTTTGAAGTTAGACCCTGAAATGTCAGAAAACAGCTTTTCAGCGCAGAACAAAGTTGGTTCAGGCAATGCAAGCTGAATCTCGGTCCCTCTTTAACTTTGCAGTCTGTGCATGAATAAAACCTATTTTGCAACACAGAGAAACATATCTGAAGGTGTTAGAAGTGTTTTGCATGATTTTTGAAGTTTGACCCTGAAATGTCAGAAAACAGCTTTTCAGCGCAGAACAAAGTTGGTTCAGGCAATGCAAGCTGAATCTCTGTCCCACTTTAAATTTACACTCTGTGCATGAATAAAACCTATTTTGCAACACAGAGAAACATATCTGAAGGTGTTAGAAGTGTTTTGCATGATTTTTGAAGTTAGACCCTGAAATGTCAGAAAACAGCTTTTCAGCGCAGAACAAAGTTGGTTCAGGCAATGCAAGCTGAATCTCTGTCCCACTTTAACTTTGCAGTCTGTGCATGAATAAAACCTATTTTGCAACACAGAGAAACATATCTGAAGGTGTTAGAAGTGTTTTGCATGATTTTTGAAGTTAGACCCTGAAATGTCAGAAAACAGCGTTTCAGCGCAGAACAAAGTTGGTTCAGGCAATGCAAGCTGAATCTCTGTCCCACTTTAAATTTACACTCTGTGCATGAATAAAAGCTATTTTGCAACACAGAGAAACATATCTGAAGGTGTTAGAAGTGTTTTGCATGATTTTTGAAGTTAGACCCTGAAATGTCAGAAAACAGCGTTTCAGCGCAGAACAAAGTTGGTTCAGGCAATGCAAGCTGAATCTCTGTCCCACTTTAAATTTACACTCTGTGCATGAATAAAAGCTATTTTGCAACACAGAGAAACATATCTGAAGGTGTTAGAAGTGTTTTGCATGATTTTTGAAGTTAGACCCTGAAATGTCAGAAAACAGCTTTTCAGCGCAGAACAAAGTTGGTTCAGGCAATGCAAGCTGAATCTTGGTCCCACTTTAAATTTACACTCTGTGCATGGATAAAAGCTATTTTGCAACACAGAGAAACATATCTGAAGGTGTTAGAAGTGTTTTGCATGATTTTTGAAGTTAGACTCTGAAATGTCAGAAAACAGCTTTTCAGCGCAGAACAAAGTTGGTTCAGGCAATGCAAGCTGAATCTTGGTCCCACTTTAAATTTACACTCTGTGCATGGATAAAAGCTATTTTGCAACACAGAGAAACATATCTGAAGGTGTTAGAAGTGTTTTGCATGATTTTTGAAGTTAGACCCTGAAATGTCAGAAAACAGCGTTTCAGCGCAGAACAAAGTTGGTTCAGGCAATGCAAGCTGAATCTCTGTCCCACTTTAACTTTGCAGTCTGTGCATGAATAAAAGCTATTTTGCAACACAGAGAAACATATCTGAAGGTGTTAGAAGTGTTTTGCATGATTTTTGAAGTTAGACCCTGAAATGTCAGAAAACAGCTTTTCAGCGCAGAACAAAGTTGGTTCAGGCAATGCAAGCTGAATCTTGGTCCCACTTTAAATTTACACTCTGTGCATGAATGAAAGCTATTTTGCAACACAGAGAAACATATCTGAAGGTGTTAGAAGTGTTTTGCATGATTTTTGAAGTTAGACCCTGAAATGTCAGAAAACAGCGTTTCAGCGCAGAACAAAGTTGGTTCAGGCAATGCAAGCTGAATCTCTGTCCCACTTTAACTTTGCAGTCTGTGCATGAATAAAACCTATTTTGCAACACAGAGAAACATATCTGAAGGTGTTAGAAGTGTTTTGCATGATTTTTGAAGTTAGACTCTGAAATGTCAGAAAACAGCTTTTCAGCGCAGAACAAAGTTGGTTCAGGCAATGCAAGCTGAATCTTGGTCCCACTTTAAATTTACACTCTGTGCATGGATAAAAGCTATTTTGCAACACAGAGAAACATATCTGAAGGTGTTAGAAGTGTTTTGCATGATTTTTGAAGTTAGACCCTGAAATGTCAGAAAACAGCGTTTCAGCGCAGAACAAAGTTGGTTCAGGCAATGCAAGCTGAATCTCTGTCCCACTTTAACTTTGCAGTCTGTGCATGAATAAAAGCTATTTTGCAACACAGAGAAACATATCTGAAGGTGTTAGAAGTGTTTTGCATGATTTTTGAAGTTAGAACCTGAAATGTCAGAAAACAGCTTTTCAGCGCAGAACAAAGTTGGTTCAGGCAATGCAAGCTGAATCTTGGTCCCACTTTAAATTTACACTCTGTGCATGAATAAAAGCTATTTTGCAACACAGAGAAACATATCTGAAGGTGTTAGAAGTGTTTTGCATGATTTTTGAAGTTAGACTCTGAAATGTCAGAAAACAGCTTTTCAGCGCAGAACAAAGTTGCTTCAGGCAATGCAAGCTGAATCTCTGTCCCACTTTAACTTTGCAGTCTGTGCATGAATAAAACCTATTTTGCAACACAGAGAAACATATCTGAAGGTGTTAGAAGTGTTTTGCATGATTTTTGAAGTTAGACCCTGAAATGTCAGAAAACAGCGTTTCAGCGCAGAACAAAGTTGGTTCAGGCAGTGCAAGCTGAATCTTGGTCCCACTTTAACTTTGCAGTCTGTGCATGAATAAAACCTATTTTGCAACACAGAGAAACATATCTGAAGGTGTTAGAAGTGTTTTGCATGATTTTTGAAGTTAGACCCTGAAATGTCAGAAAACAGCGTTTCAGCGCAGAACAAAGTTGGTTCAGGCAATGCAAGCTGAATCTCTGTCCCACTTTAACTTTGCAGTCTGTGCATGAATAAAAGCTATTTTGCAACACAGAGAAACATATCTGAAGGTGTTAGAAGTGTTTTGCATGATTTTTGAAGTTAGACCCTGAAATGTCAGAAAACAGCTTTTCAGCGCAGAACAAAGTTGGTTCAGGCAATGCAAGCTGAATCTCGGTCCCTCTTTAACTTTGCAGTCTGTGCATGAATAAAACCTATTTTGCAACACAGAGAAACATATCTGAAGGTGTTAGAAGTGTTTTGCATGATTTTTGAAGTTAGACCCTGAAATGTCAGAAAACAGCTTTTCAGCGCAGAACAAAGTTGGTTCAGGCAATGCAAGCTGAATCTTGGTCCCACTTTAAATTTACACTCTGTGCATGGATAAAAGCTATTTTGCAACACAGAGAAACATATCTGAAGGTGTTAGAAGTGTTTTGCATGATTTTTGAAGTTAGACTCTGAAATGTCAGAAAACAGCTTTTCAGCGCAGAACAAAGTTGGTTCAGGCAATGCAAGCTGAATCTTGGTCCCACTTTAAATTTACACTCTGTGCATGGATAAAAGCTATTTTGCAACACAGAGAAACATATCTGAAGGTGTTAGAAGTGTTTTGCATGATTTTTGAAGTTAGACCCTGAAATGTCAGAAAACAGCGTTTCAGCGCAGAACAAAGTTGGTTCAGGCAATGCAAGCTGAATCTCTGTCCCACTTTAACTTTGCAGTCTGTGCATGAATAAAAGCTATTTTGCAACACAGAGAAACATATCTGAAGGTGTTAGAAGTGTTTTGCATGATTTTTGAAGTTAGACCCTGAAATGTCAGAAAACAGCTTTTCAGCGCAGAACAAAGTTGGTTCAGGCAATGCAAGCTGAATCTTGGTCCCACTTTAAATTTACACTCTGTGCATGAATAAAAGCTATTTTGCAACACAGAGAAACATATCTGAAGGTGTTAGAAGTGTTTTGCATGATTTTTGAAGTTAGACCCTGAAATGTCAGAAAACAGCGTTTCAGCGCAGAACAAAGTTGGTTCAGGCAGTGCAAGCTGAATCTTGGTCCCACTTTAACTTTGCAGTCTGTGCATGAATAAAACCTATTTTGCAACACAGAGAAACATATCTGAAGGTGTTAGAAGTGTTTTGCATGATTTTTGAAGTTAGACCCTGAAATGTCAGAAAACAGCGTTTCAGCGCAGAACAAAGTTGGTTCAGGCAATGCAAGCTGAATCTCTGTCCCACTTTAAATTTACACTCTGTGCATGAATAAAAGCTATTTTGCAACACAGAGAAACATATCTGAAGGTGTTAGAAGTGTTTTGCATGATTTTTGAAGTTAGACCCTGAAATGTCAGAAAACAGCGTTTCAGCGCAGAACAAAGTTGGTTCAGGCAATGCAAGCTGAATCTCTGTCCCACTTTAAATTTACACTCTGTGCATGAATAAAAGCTATTTTGCAACACAGAGAAACATATCTGAAGGTGTTAGAAGTGTTTTGCATGATTTTTGAAGTTAGACCCTGAAATGTCAGAAAACAGCTTTTCAGCGCAGAACAAAGTTGGTTCAGGCAATGCAAGCTGAATCTTGGTCCCACTTTAAATTTACACTCTGTGCATGGATAAAAGCTATTTTGCAACACAGAGAAACATATCTGAAGGTGTTAGAAGTGTTTTGCATGATTTTTGAAGTTAGACTCTGAAATGTCAGAAAACAGCTTTTCAGCGCAGAACAAAGTTGGTTCAGGCAATGCAAGCTGAATCTTGGTCCCACTTTAAATTTACACTCTGTGCATGGATAAAAGCTATTTTGCAACACAGAGAAACATATCTGAAGGTGTTAGAAGTGTTTTGCATGATTTTTGAAGTTAGACCCTGAAATGTCAGAAAACAGCGTTTCAGCGCAGAACAAAGTTGGTTCAGGCAATGCAAGCTGAATCTCTGTCCCACTTTAACTTTGCAGTCTGTGCATGAATAAAAGCTATTTTGCAACACAGAGAAACATATCTGAAGGTGTTAGAAGTGTTTTGCATGATTTTTGAAGTTAGACCCTGAAATGTCAGAAAACAGCTTTTCAGCGCAGAACAAAGTTGGTTCAGGCAATGCAAGCTGAATCTTGGTCCCACTTTAAATTTACACTCTGTGCATGAATGAAAGCTATTTTGCAACACAGAGAAACATATCTGAAGGTGTTAGAAGTGTTTTGCATGATTTTTGAAGTTAGACCCTGAAATGTCAGAAAACAGCGTTTCAGCGCAGAACAAAGTTGGTTCAGGCAATGCAAGCTGAATCTCTGTCCCACTTTAACTTTGCAGTCTGTGCATGAATAAAACCTATTTTGCAACACAGAGAAACATATCTGAAGGTGTTAGAAGTGTTTTGCATGATTTTTGAAGTTAGACTCTGAAATGTCAGAAAACAGCTTTTCAGCGCAGAACAAAGTTGGTTCAGGCAATGCAAGCTGAATCTTGGTCCCACTTTAAATTTACACTCTGTGCATGGATAAAAGCTATTTTGCAACACAGAGAAACATATCTGAAGGTGTTAGAAGTGTTTTGCATGATTTTTGAAGTTAGACCCTGAAATGTCAGAAAACAGCGTTTCAGCGCAGAACAAAGTTGGTTCAGGCAATGCAAGCTGAATCTCTGTCCCACTTTAACTTTGCAGTCTGTGCATGAATAAAAGCTATTTTGCAACACAGAGAAACATATCTGAAGGTGTTAGAAGTGTTTTGCATGATTTTTGAAGTTAGAACCTGAAATGTCAGAAAACAGCTTTTCAGCGCAGAACAAAGTTGGTTCAGGCAATGCAAGCTGAATCTTGGTCCCACTTTAAATTTACACTCTGTGCATGAATAAAAGCTATTTTGCAACACAGAGAAACATATCTGAAGGTGTTAGAAGTGTTTTGCATGATTTTTGAAGTTAGACTCTGAAATGTCAGAAAACAGCTTTTCAGCGCAGAACAAAGTTGCTTCAGGCAATGCAAGCTGAATCTCTGTCCCACTTTAACTTTGCAGTCTGTGCATGAATAAAACCTATTTTGCAACACAGAGAAACATATCTGAAGGTGTTAGAAGTGTTTTGCATGATTTTTGAAGTTAGACCCTGAAATGTCAGAAAACAGCGTTTCAGCGCAGAACAAAGTTGGTTCAGGCAGTGCAAGCTGAATCTTGGTCCCACTTTAACTTTGCAGTCTGTGCATGAATAAAACCTATTTTGCAACACAGAGAAACATATCTGAAGGTGTTAGAAGTGTTTTGCATGATTTTTGAAGTTAGACCCTGAAATGTCAGAAAACAGCGTTTCAGCGCAGAACAAAGTTGGTTCAGGCAATGCAAGCTGAATCTCTGTCCCACTTTAACTTTGCAGTCTGTGCATGAATAAAAGCTATTTTGCAACACAGAGAAACATATCTGAAGGTGTTAGAAGTGTTTTGCATGATTTTTGAAGTTAGACCCTGAAATGTCAGAAAACAGCTTTTCAGCGCAGAACAAAGTTGGTTCAGGCAATGCAAGCTGAATCTCGGTCCCTCTTTAACTTTGCAGTCTGTGCATGAATAAAACCTATTTTGCAACACAGAGAAACATATCTGAAGGTGTTAGAAGTGTTTTGCATGATTTTTGAAGTTAGACCCTGAAATGTCAGAAAACAGCTTTTCAGCGCAGAACAAAGTTGGTTCAGGCAATGCAAGCTGAATCTTGGTCCCACTTTAAATTTACACTCTGTGCATGGATAAAAGCTATTTTGCAACACAGAGAAACATATCTGAAGGTGTTAGAAGTGTTTTGCATGATTTTTGAAGTTAGACTCTGAAATGTCAGAAAACAGCTTTTCAGCGCAGAACAAAGTTGGTTCAGGCAATGCAAGCTGAATCTTGGTCCCACTTTAAATTTACACTCTGTGCATGGATAAAAGCTATTTTGCAACACAGAGAAACATATCTGAAGGTGTTAGAAGTGTTTTGCATGATTTTTGAAGTTAGACCCTGAAATGTCAGAAAACAGCGTTTCAGCGCAGAACAAAGTTGGTTCAGGCAATGCAAGCTGAATCTCTGTCCCACTTTAACTTTGCAGTCTGTGCATGAATAAAAGCTATTTTGCAACACAGAGAAACATATCTGAAGGTGTTAGAAGTGTTTTGCATGATTTTTGAAGTTAGACCCTGAAATGTCAGAAAACAGCTTTTCAGCGCAGAACAAAGTTGGTTCAGGCAATGCAAGCTGAATCTTGGTCCCACTTTAAATTTACACTCTGTGCATGAATAAAAGCTATTTTGCAACACAGAGAAACATATCTGAAGGTGTTAGAAGTGTTTTGCATGATTTTTGAAGTTAGACCCTGAAATGTCAGAAAACAGCGTTTCAGCGCAGAACAAAGTTGGTTCAGGCAGTGCAAGCTGAATCTTGGTCCCACTTTAACTTTGCAGTCTGTGCATGAATAAAACCTATTTTGCAACACAGAGAAACATATCTGAAGGTGTTAGAAGTGTTTTGCATGATTTTTGAAGTTAGACCCTGAAATGTCAGAAAACAGCGTTTCAGCGCAGAACAAAGTTGGTTAAGGCAATGCAAGCTGAATCTCTGTCCCACTTTAAATTTACACTCTGTGCATGAATAAAACTATTTTGCAACACAGAGAAACATATCTGAAGGTGTTAGAAGTGTTTTGCATGATTTTTGAAGTTTGACCCTGAAATGTCAGAAAACAGCGTTTCAGCGCAGAACAAAGTTGGTTCAGGCAATGCAAGCTGAATCTCTGTCCCACTTTAACTTTGCAGTCTGTGCATGAATAAAACCTATTTTGCAACACAGAGAAACATATCTGAAGGTGTTAGAAGTGTTTTGCATGATTTTTGAAGTTAGACCCTGAAATGTCAGAAAACAGCTTTTCAGCGCAGAACAAAGTTGGTTCAGGCAATGCAAGCTGAATCTCTGTCCCACTTTAAATTTACACTCTGTGCATGAATAAAACCTATTTTGCAACACAGAGAAACATATCTGAAGGTGTTAGAAGTGTTTTGCATGATTTTTGAAGTTAGACCCTGAAATGTCAGAAAACAGCTTTTCAGCGCAGAACAAAGTTGCTTCAGGCAATGCAAGCTGAATCTCTGTCCCACTTTAACTTTGCAGTCTGTGCATGAATAAAACCTATTTTGCAACACAGAGAAACATATCTGAAGGTGTTAGAAGTGTTTTGCATGATTTTTGAAGTTAGACCCTGAAATGTCAGAAAACAGCGTTTCAGCGCAGAACAAAGTTGGTTCAGGCAATGCAAGCTGAATCTCTGTCCCACTTTAAATTTACACTCTGTGCATGAATAAAAGCTATTTTGCAACACAGAGAAACATATCTGAAGGTGTTAGAAGTGTTTTGCATGATTTTTGAAGTTAGACCCTGAAATGTCAGAAAACAGCGTTTCAGCGCAGAACAAAGTTGGTTCAGGCAATGCAAGCTGAATCTCTGTCCCACTTTAAATTTGCAGTCTGTGCATGAATAAAAGCTATTTTGCAACACAGAGAAACATATCTGAAGGTGTTAGAAGTGTTTTGCATGATTTTTGAAGTTAGACCCTGAAATGTCAGAAAACAGCTTTTCAGCGCAGAACAAAGTTGGTTCAGGCAATGCAAGCTGAATCTCGGTCCCTCTTTAACTTTGCAGTCTGTGCATGAATAAAACCTATTTTGCAACACAGAGAAACATATCTGAAGGTGTTAGAAGTGTTTTGCATGATTTTTGAAGTTAGACCCTGAAATGTCAGAAAACAGCTTTTCAGCGCAGAACAAAGTTGGTTCAGGCAATGCAAGCTGAATCTCTGTCCCACTTTAAATTTACACTCTGTGCATGAATAAAACCTATTTTGCAACACAGAGAAACATATCTGAAGGTGTTAGAAGTGTTTTGCATGATTTTTGAAGTTAGACCCTGAAATGTCAGAAAACAGCTTTTCAGCGCAGAACAAAGTTGGTTCAGGCAATGCAAGCTGAATCTCTGTCCCACTTTAACTTTGCAGTCTGTGCATGAATAAAACCTATTTTGCAACACAGAGAAACATATCTGAAGGTGTTAGAAGTGTTTTGCATGATTTTTGAAGTTAGACCCTGAAATGTCAGAAAACAGCGTTTCAGCGCAGAACAAAGTTGGTTCAGGCAATGCAAGCTGAATCTCTGTCCCACTTTAAATTTACACTCTGTGCATGAATAAAAGCTATTTTGCAACACAGAGAAACATATCTGAAGGTGTTAGAAGTGTTTTGCATGATTTTTGAAGTTAGACCCTGAAATGTCAGAAAACAGCGTTTCAGCGCAGAACAAAGTTGGTTCAGGCAATGCAAGCTGAATCTCTGTCCCACTTTAAATTTACACTCTGTGCATGAATAAAAGCTATTTTGCAACACAGAGAAACATATCTGAAGGTGTTAGAAGTGTTTTGCATGATTTTTGAAGTTAGACCCTGAAATGTCAGAAAACAGCTTTTCAGCGCAGAACAAAGTTGGTTCAGGCAATGCAAGCTGAATCTTGGTCCCACTTTAAATTTACACTCTGTGCATGGATAAAAGCTATTTTGCAACACAGAGAAACATATCTGAAGGTGTTAGAAGTGTTTTGCATGATTTTTGAAGTTAGACTCTGAAATGTCAGAAAACAGCTTTTCAGCGCAGAACAAAGGTGGTTCAGGCAATGCAAGCTGAATCTTGGTCCCACTTTAAATTTACACTCTGTGCATGGATAAAAGCTATTTTGCAACACAGAGAAACATATCTGAAGGTGTTAGAAGTGTTTTGCATGATTTTTGAAGTTAGACCCTGAAATGTCAGAAAACAGCGTTTCAGCGCAGAACAAAGTTGGTTCAGGCAATGCAAGCTGAATCTCTGTCCCACTTTAACTTTGCAGTCTGTGCATGAATAAAAGCTATTTTGCAACACAGAGAAACATATCTGAAGGTGTTAGAAGTGTTTTGCATGATTTTTGAAGTTAGACCCTGAAATGTCAGAAAACAGCTTTTCAGCGCAGAACAAAGTTGGTTCAGGCAATGCAAGCTGAATCTTGGTCCCACTTTAAATTTACACTCTGTGCATGAATAAAAGCTATTTTGCAACACAGAGAAACATATCTGAAGGTGTTAGAAGTGTTTTGCATGATTTTTGAAGTTAGACTCTGAAATGTCAGAAAACAGCTTTTCAGCGCAGAACAAAGTTGGTTCAGGCAATGCAAGCTGAATCTTGGTCCCACTTTAAATTTACACTCTGTGCATGAATAAAAGCTATTTTGCAACACAGAGAAACATATCTGAAGGTGTTAGAAGTGTTTTGCATGATTTTTGAAGTTAGACCCTGAAATGTCAGAAAACAGCGTTTCAGCGCAGAACAAAGTTGGTTCAGGCAGTGCAAGCTGAATCTTGGTCCCACTTTAAATTTACACTCTGTGCATGAATAAAAGCTATTTTGCAACACAGAGAAACATATCTGAAGGTGTTAGAAGTGTTTTGCATGATTTTTGAAGTTAGACCCTGAAATGTCAGAAAACAGCGTTTCAGCGCAGAACAAAGTTGGTTCAGGCAATGCAAGCTGAATCTTGGTCCCACTTTAAATTTACACTCTGTGCATGGATAAAAGCTATTTTGCAACACAGAGAAACATATCTGAAGGTGTTAGAAGTGTTTTGCATGATTTTTGAAGTTAGACCCTGAAATGTCAGAAAACAGCGTTTCAGCGTAGAACAAAGTTGGTTCAGGCAGTGCAAGCTGAATCTTGGTCCCACTTTATATTTACACTCTGTGCATGAATAAAAGCTATTTTGCAACACAGAGAAACATATCTGAAGGTGTTAGAAGTGTTTTGCATGATTTTTGAAGTTAGACTCTGAAATGTCAGAAAACAGCTTTTCAGCGCAGAACAAAGTTGGTTCAGGCAATGCAAGCTGAATCTTGGTCCCACTTTAACTTTGCAGTCTGTGCATGAATAAAACCTATTTTGCAACACAGAGAAACATATCTGAAGGTGTTAGAAGTGTTTTGCATGATTTTTGAAGTTAGACCCTGAAATGTCAGAAAACAGCTTTTCAGCGCAGAACAAAGTTGGTTCAGGCAATGCAAGCTGAATCTTGGTCCCACTTTAAATTTACACTCTGTGCATGAATAAAAGCTATTTTGCAACACAGAGAAACATATCTGAAGGTGTTAGAAGTGTTTTGCATGATTTTTGAAGTTAGACTCTGAAATGTCAGAAAACAGCTTTTCAGCGCAGAACAAAGTTGGTTCAGGCAATGCAAGCTGAATCTTGGTCCCACTTTAAATTTACACTCTGTGCATGAATAAAAGCTATTTTGCAACACAGAGAAACATATCTGAAGGTGTTAGAAGTGTTTTGCATGATTTTTGAAGTTAGACCCTGAAATGTCAGAAAACAGCGTTTCAGCGCAGAACAAATTTGGTTCAGGCAATGCAAGCTGAATCTTGGTCCCACTTTAACTTTGCAGTCTGTGCATGAATAAAGCTATTTTGCAACACAGAGAAACATATCTGAAGGTGTTAGAAGTGTTTTGCATGATTTTTGAAGTTAGACCCTGAAATGTCAGAAAACAGCTTTTCAGCGCAGAACAAAGTTGGTTCAGGCAATGCAAGCTGAATCTTGGTCCCACTTTAAATTTACACTCTGTGCATGAATAAAAGCTATTTTGCAACACAGAGAAACATATCTGAAGGTGTTAGAAGTGTTTTGCATGATTTTTGAAGTTAGACCCTGAAATGTCAGAAAACAGCTTTTCAGCGCAGAACAAAGTTGGTTCAGGCAATGCAAGCTGAATCTTGGTCCCACTTTAAATTTACACTCTGTGCATGAATAAAAGCTATTTTGCAACACAGAGAAACATATCTGAAGGTGTTAGAAGTGTTTTGCATGATTTTTGAAGTTAGACCCTGAAATGTCAGAAAACAGCGTTTCAGCGCAGAACAAAGTTGGTTCAGGCAATGCAAGCTGAATCTCTGTCCCACTTTAAATTTACACTCTGTGCATGAATAAAAGCTATTTTGCAACACAGAGAAACATATCTGAAGGTGTTAGAAGTGTTTTGCATGATTTTTGAAGTTAGACCCTGAAATGTCAGAAAACAGCGTTTCAGCGCAGAACAAAGTTGGTTCAGGCAATGCAAGCTGAATCTCTGTCCCACTTTAAATTTGCAGTCTGTGCATGAATAAAACCTATTTTGCAACACAGAGAAACATATCTGAAGGTGTTAGAAGTGCTTTGCATGATTTTTGAAGTTAGACCCTGAAATGTCAGAAAACAGCGTTTCAGCGCAGAACAAAGTTGGTTCAGGCAATGCAAGCTGAATCTCTGTCCCACTTTAAATTTACACTCTGTGCATGAATAAAAGCTATTTTGCAACACAGAGAAACATATCTGAAGGTGTTAGAAGTGTTTTGCATGATTTTTGAAGTTAGACCCTGAAAAGTCAGAAAACAGCTTTTCAGCGCAGAACAAAGTTGGTTCAGGCAATGCAAGCTGAATCTCTGTCCCACTTTAAATTTGCAGTCTGTGCATGAATAAAACCTATTTTGCAACACAGAGAAACATATCTGAAGGTGTTAGAAGTGTTTTGCATGATTTTTGAAGTTAGACCCTGAAATGTCAGAAAACAGCGTTTCAGCGCAGAACAAAGTTGGTTAAGGCAATGCAAGCTGAATCTCTGTCCCACTTTAAATTTACACTCTGTGCATGAATAAAAGCTATTTTGCAACACAGAGAAACATATCTGAAGGTGTTAGAAGTGTTTTGCATGATTTTTGAAGTTAGACCCTGAAATGTCAGAAAACAGCGTTTCAGCGCAGAACAAAGTTGGTTCAGGCAATGCAAGCTGAATCTCTGTCCCACTTTAAATTTGCAGTCTGTGCATGAATAAAAGCTATTTTGCAACACAGAGAAACATATCTGAAGGTGTTAGAAGTGTTTTGCATGATTTTTGAAGTTAGACCCTGAAATGTCAGAAAACAGCGTTTCAGCGCAGAACAAAGTTGGTTCAGGCAATGCAAGCTGAATCTCTGTCCCACTTTAACTTTGCAGTCTGTGCATGAATAAAACCTATTTTGCAACACAGAGAAACATATCTGAAGGTGTTAGAAGTGTTTTGCATGATTTTTGAAGTTAGACCCTGAAATGTCAGAAAACAGCTTTTCAGCGCAGAACAAAGTTGGTTCAGGCAATGCAAGCTGAATCTCTGTCCCACTTTAAATTTACACTCTGTGCATGAATAAAACCTATTTTGCAACACAGAGAAACATATCTGAAGGTGTTAGAAGTGTTTTGCATGATTTTTGAAGTTAGACCCTGAAATGTCAGAAAACAGCGTTTCAGCGCAGAACAAAGTTGGTTCAGGCAATGCAAGCTGAATCTCTGTCCCACTTTAAATTTACACTCTGTGCATGAATAAAAGCTATTTTGCAACACAGAGAAACATATCTGAAGGTGTTAGAAGTGTTTTGCATGATTTTTGAAGTTAGACCCTGAAATGTCAGAAAACAGCTTTTCAGCGCAGAACAAAGTTGGTTCAGGCAATGCAAGCTGAATCTCTGTCCCACTTTAACTTTGCAGTCTGTGCATGAATAAAACCTATTTTGCAACACAGAGAAACATATCTGAAGGTGTTAGAAGTGTTTTGCATGATTTTTGAAGTTAGACCCTGAAATGTCAGAAAACAGCGTTTCAGCGCAGAACAAAGTTGGTTCAGGCAATGCAAGCTGAATCTCTGTCCCACTTTAAATTTACACTCTGTGCATGAATAAAAGCTATTTTGCAACACAGAGAAACATATCTGAAGGTGTTAGAAGTGTTTTGCATGATTTTTGAAGTTAGACCCTGAAATGTCAGAAAACAGCGTTTCAGCGCAGAACAAAGTTGGTTCAGGCAATGCAAGCTGAATCTCTGTCCCACTTTAAATTTACACTCTGTGCATGAATAAAAGCTATTTTGCAACACAGAGAAACATATCTGAAGGTGTTAGAAGTGTTTTGCATGATTTTTGAAGTTAGACCCTGAAATGTCAGAAAACAGCTTTTCAGCGCAGAACAAAGTTGGTTCAGGCAATGCAAGCTGAATCTTGGTCCCACTTTAAATTTACACTCTGTGCATGGATAAAAGCTATTTTGCAACACAGAGAAACATATCTGAAGGTGTTAGAAGTGTTTTGCATGATTTTTGAAGTTAGACTCTGAAATGTCAGAAAACAGCTTTTCAGCGCAGAACAAAGTTGGTTCAGGCAATGCAAGCTGAATCTTGGTCCCACTTTAAATTTACACTCTGTGCATGGATAAAAGCTATTTTGCAACACAGAGAAACATATCTGAAGGTGTTAGAAGTGTTTTGCATGATTTTTGAAGTTAGACCCTGAAATGTCAGAAAACAGCGTTTCAGCGCAGAACAAAGTTGGTTCAGGCAATGCAAGCTGAATCTCTGTCCCACTTTAACTTTGCAGTCTGTGCATGAATAAAAGCTATTTTGCAACACAGAGAAACATATCTGAAGGTGTTAGAAGTGTTTTGCATGATTTTTGAAGTTAGACCCTGAAATGTCAGAAAACAGCTTTTCAGCGCAGAACAAAGTTGGTTCAGGCAATGCAAGCTGAATCTTGGTCCCACTTTAAATTTACACTCTGTGCATGAATGAAAGCTATTTTGCAACACAGAGAAACATATCTGAAGGTGTTAGAAGTGTTTTGCATGATTTTTGAAGTTAGACTCTGAAATGTCAGAAAACAGCTTTTCAGCGCAGAACAAAGTTGGTTCAGGCAATGCAAGCTGAATCTTGGTCCCACTTTAAATTTACACTCTGTGCATGAAT
This sequence comes from Garra rufa, assembly GCF_049309525.1. NCBI lineage: Eukaryota > Metazoa > Chordata > Actinopteri > Cypriniformes > Cyprinidae > Garra > Garra rufa. Next base: position 1,394,225 of record NW_027394278.1, on the reverse strand, counting down.
AAAAGCTATTTTGCAACACAGAGAAACATATCTGAAGGTGTTAGAAGTGTTTTGCATGATTTTTGAAGTTAGACCCTGAAATGTCAGAAAACAGCGTTTCAGCGCAGAACAAAGTTGGTTCAGGCAGTGCAAGCTGAATCTTGGTCCCACTTTAACTTTGCAGTCTGTGCATGAATAAAACCTATTTTGCAACACAGAGAAACATATCTGAAGGTGTTAGAAGTGTTTTGCATGATTTTTGAAGTTAGACCCTGAAATGTCAGAAAACAGCGTTTCAGCGCAGAACAAAGTTGGTTCAGGCAATGCAAGCAGAATCTCTGTCGCACTTTAACTTTGCAGTCTGTGCATGAATAAAACCTATTTTGCAACACAGAGAAACATATCTGAAGGTGTTAGAAGTGTTTTGCATGATTTTTGAAGTTAGAACCTGAAATGTCAGAAAACAGCGTTTCAGCGCAGAACAAAGTTGGTTCAGGCAATGCAAGCTGAATCTTGGTCCCACTTTAACTTTGCAGTCTGTGCATGAATAAAACCTATTTTGCAACACAGAGAAACATATCTGAAGGTGTTAGAAGTTTTTTGCATGATTTTTGAAGTTAGACCCTGAAATGTCAGAAAACAGCTTTTCAGCGCAGAACAAAGTTGGTTCAGGCAATGCAAGCTGAATCTTGGTCCCACATTAAATTTACACTCTGTGCATGAATAAAAGCTATTTTGCAACACAGAGAAACATATCTGAAGGTGTTAGAAGTGTTTTGCATGATTTTTGAAGTTAGACTCTGAAATGTCAGAAAACAGCTTTTCAGCGCAGAACAAAGTTGGTTCAGGCAATGCAAGCTGAATCTTGGTCCCACTTTAAATTTACACTCTGTGCATGAATAAAAGCTATTTTGCAACACAGAGAAACATATCTGAAGGTGTTAGAAGTGTTTTGCATGATTTTTGAAGTTAGACCCTGAAATGTCAGAAAACAGCTTTTCAGCGCAGAACAAAGTTGGTTCAGGCAATGCAAGCTGAATCTTGGTCCCACTTTAAATTTACACTCTGTGCATGAATAAAAGCTATTTTGCAACACAGAGAAACATATCTGAAGGTGTTAGAAGTGTTTTGCATGATTTTTGAAGTTAGACTCTGAAATGTCAGAAAACAGCTTTTCAGCGCAGAACAAAGTTGGTTCAGGCAATGCAAGCTGAATCTTGGTCCCACTTTAAATTTACACTCTGTGCATGGATAAAAGCTATTTTCCAACACAGAGAAACATATCTGAAGGTGTTAGAAGTGTTTTGCATGATTTTTGAAGTTAGACCCTGAAATGTCAGAAAACAGCGTTTCAGCGCAGAACAAAGTTGGTTCAGGCAGTGCAAGCTGAATCTTGGTCCCACTTTAAATTTACACTCTGTGCATGAATAAAAGCTATTTTGCAACACAGAGAAACATATCTGAAGGTGTTAGAAGTGTTTTGCATGATTTTTGAAGTTAGACTCTGAAATGTCAGAAAACAGCTTTTCAGCGCAGAACAAAGTTGGTTCAGGCAATGCAAGCTGAATCTTGGTCCCACTTTAACTTTGCAGTCTGTGCATGAATAAAACCTATTTTGCAACACAGAGAAACATATCTGAAGGTGTTAGAAGTGTTTTGCATGATTTTTGAAGTTAGACCCTGAAATGTCAGAAAACAGCTTTTCAGCGCAGAACAAAGTTGGTTCAGGCAATGCAAGCTGAATCTTGGTCCCACTTTAAATTTACACTCTGTGCATGAATAAAAGCTATTTTGCAACACAGAGAAACATATCTGAAGGTGTTAGAAGTGTTTTGCATGATTTTTGAAGTTAGACCCTGAAATGTCAGAAAACAGCGTTTCAGCGCAGAACAAAGTTGGTTCAGGCAATGCAAGCTGAATCTCTGTCCCACTTTAAATTTGCAGTCTGTGCATGAATAAAAGCTATTTTGCAACACAGAGAAACATATCTGAAGGTGTTAGAAGTGTTTTGCATGATTTTTGAAGTTAGACCCTGAAATGTCAGAAAACAGCGTTTCAGCGCAGAACAAAGTTGGTTCAGGCAATGCAAGCTGAATCTCTGTCCCACTTTAACTTTGCAGTCTGTGCATGAATAAAACCTATTTTGCAACACAGAGAAACATATCTGAAGGTGTTAGAAGTGTTTTGCATGATTTTTGAAGTTAGACTCTGAAATGTCAGAAAACAGCTTTTCAGCGCAGAACAAAGTTGGTTCAGGCAATGCAAGCTGAATCTTGGTCCCACTTTAAATTTACACTCTGTGCATGGATAAAAGCTATTTTGCAACACAGAGAAACATATCTGAAGGTGTTAGAAGTGTTTTGCATGATTTTTGAAGTTAGACCCTGAAATGTCAGAAAACAGCGTTTCAGCGCAGAACAAAGTTGGTTCAGGCAATGCAAGCTGAATCTCTGTCCCACTTTAACTTTGCAGTCTGTGCATGAATAAAAGCTATTTTGCAACACAGAGAAACATATCTGAAGGTGTTAGAAGTGTTTTGCATGATTTTTGAAGTTAGACCCTGAAATGTCAGAAAACAGCTTTTCAGCGCAGAACAAAGTTGGTTCAGGCAATGCAAGCTGAATCTTGGTCCCACTTTAAATTTACACTCTGTGCATGAATAAAAGCTATTTTGCAACACAGAGAAACATATCTGAAGGTGTTAGAAGTGTTTTGCATGATTTTTGAAGTTAGACTCTGAAATGTCAGAAAACAGCTTTTCAGCGCAGAACAAAGTTGCTTCAGGCAATGCAAGCTGAATCTCTGTCCCACTTTAACTTTGCAGTCTGTGCATGAATAAAACCTATTTTGCAACACAGAGAAACATATCTGAAGGTGTTAGAAGTGTTTTGCATGATTTTTGAAGTTAGACCCTGAAATGTCAGAAAACAGCGTTTCAGCGCAGAACAAAGTTGGTTCAGGCAGTGCAAGCTGAATCTTGGTCCCACTTTAACTTTGCAGTCTGTGCATGAATAAAACCTATTTTGCAACACAGAGAAACATATCTGAAGGTGTTAGAAGTGTTTTGCATGATTTTTGAAGTTAGACCCTGAAATGTCAGAAAACAGCGTTTCAGCGCAGAACAAAGTTGGTTCAGGCAATGCAAGCTGAATCTCTGTCCCACTTTAACTTTGCAGTCTGTGCATGAATAAAAGCTATTTTGCAACACAGAGAAACATATCTGAAGGTGTTAGAAGTGTTTTGCATGATTTTTGAAGTTAGACCCTGAAATGTCAGAAAACAGCTTTTCAGCGCAGAACAAAGTTGGTTCAGGCAATGCAAGCTGAATCTCGGTCCCTCTTTAACTTTGCAGTCTGTGCATGAATAAAACCTATTTTGCAACACAGAGAAACATATCTGAAGGTGTTAGAAGTGTTTTGCATGATTTTTGAAGTTAGACCCTGAAATGTCAGAAAACAGCTTTTCAGCGCAGAACAAAGTTGGTTCAGGCAATGCAAGCTGAATCTCTGTCCCACTTTAAATTTGCAGTCTGTGCATGAATAAAACCTATTTTGCAACACAGAGAAACATATCTGAAGGTGTTAGAAGTGCTTTGCATGATTTTTGAAGTTAGACCCTGAAATGTCAGAAAACAGCGTTTCAGCGCAGAACAAAGTTGGTTCAGGCAATGCAAGCTGAATCTCTGTCCCACTTTAAATTTACACTCTGTGCATGAATAAAAGCTATTTTGCAACACAGAGAAACATATCTGAAGGTGTTAGAAGTGTTTTGCATGATTTTTGAAGTTAGACCCTGAAAAGTCAGAAAACAGCTTTTCAGCGCAGAACAAAGTTGGTTCAGGCAATGCAAGCTGAATCTCTGTCCCACTTTAAATTTGCAGTCTGTGCATGAATAAAACCTATTTTGCAACACAGAGAAACATATCTGAAGGTGTTAGAAGTGTTTTGCATGATTTTTGAAGTTAGACCCTGAAATGTCAGAAAACAGCGTTTCAGCGCAGAACAAAGTTGGTTAAGGCAATGCAAGCTGAATCTCTGTCCCACTTTAAATTTACACTCTGTGCATGAATAAAAGCTATTTTGCAACACAGAGAAACATATCTGAAGGTGTTAGAAGTGTTTTGCATGATTTTTGAAGTTAGACCCTGAAATGTCAGAAAACAGCGTTTCAGCGCAGAACAAAGTTGGTTCAGGCAATGCAAGCTGAATCTCTGTCCCACTTTAAATTTGCAGTCTGTGCATGAATAAAAGCTATTTTGCAACACAGAGAAACATATCTGAAGGTGTTAGAAGTGTTTTGCATGATTTTTGAAGTTAGACCCTGAAATGTCAGAAAACAGCGTTTCAGCGCAGAACAAAGTTGGTTCAGGCAATGCAAGCTGAATCTCTGTCCCACTTTAACTTTGCAGTCTGTGCATGAATAAAACCTATTTTGCAACACAGAGAAACATATCTGAAGGTGTTAGAAGTGTTTTGCATGATTTTTGAAGTTAGACTCTGAAATGTCAGAAAACAGCTTTTCAGCGCAGAACAAAGTTGGTTCAGGCAATGCAAGCTGAATCTTGGTCCCACTTTAAATTTACACTCTGTGCATGGATAAAAGCTATTTTGCAACACAGAGAAACATATCTGAAGGTGTTAGAAGTGTTTTGCATGATTTTTGAAGTTAGACCCTGAAATGTCAGAAAACAGCGTTTCAGCGCAGAACAAAGTTGGTTCAGGCAATGCAAGCTGAATCTCTGTCCCACTTTAACTTTGCAGTCTGTGCATGAATAAAAGCTATTTTGCAACACAGAGAAACATATCTGAAGGTGTTAGAAGTGTTTTGCATGATTTTTGAAGTTAGACCCTGAAATGTAAGAAAACAGCTTTTCAGCGCAGAACAAAGTTGGTTCAGGCAATGCAAGCTGAATCTTGGTCCCACTTTAAATTTACACTCTGTGCATGAATAAAAGCTATTTTGCAACACAGAGAAACATATCTGAAGGTGTTAGAAGTGTTTTGCATGATTTTTGAAGTTAGACTCTGAAATGTCAGAAAACAGCTTTTCAGCGCAGAACAAAGTTGCTTCAGGCAATGCAAGCTGAATCTCTGTCCCACTTTAACTTTGCAGTCTGTGCATGAATAAAACCTATTTTGCAACACAGAGAAACATATCTGAAGGTGTTAGAAGTGTTTTGCATGATTTTTGAAGTTAGACCCTGAAATGTCAGAAAACAGCGTTTCAGCGCAGAACAAAGTTGGTTCAGGCAGTGCAAGCTGAATCTTGGTCCCACTTTAACTTTGCAGTCTGTGCATGAATAAAACCTATTTTGCAACACAGAGAAACATATCTGAAGGTGTTAGAAGTGTCTTGCATGATTTTTGAAGTTAGACCCTGAAATGTCAGAAAACAGCGTTTCAGCGCAGAACAAAGTTGGTTCAGGCAATGCAAGCTGAATCTCTGTCCCACTTTAACTTTGCAGTCTGTGCATGAATAAAAGCTATTTTGCAACACAGAGAAACATATCTGAAGGTGTTAGAAGTGTTTTGCATGATTTTTGAAGTTAGACCCTGAAATGTCAGAAAACAGCTTTTCAGCGCAGAACAAAGTTGGTTCAGGCAATGCAAGCTGAATCTCGGTCCCTCTTTAACTTTGCAGTCTGTGCATGAATAAAACCTATTTTGCAACACAGAGAAACATATCTGAAGGTGTTAGAAGTGTTTTGCATGATTTTTGAAGTTAGACCCTGAAATGTCAGAAAACAGCTTTTCAGCGCAGAACAAAGTTGGTTCAGGCAATGCAAGCTGAATCTCTGTCCCACTTTAAATTTGCAGTCTGTGCATGAATAAAACCTATTTTGCAACACAGAGAAACATATCTGAAGGTGTTAGAAGTGCTTTGCATGATTTTTGAAGTTAGACCCTGAAATGTCAGAAAACAGCGTTTCAGCGCAGAACAAAGTTGGTTCAGGCAATGCAAGCTGAATCTCTGTCCCACTTTAAATTTACACTCTGTGCATGAATAAAAGCTATTTTGCAACACAGAGAAACATATCTGAAGGTGTTAGAAGTGTTTTGCATGATTTTTGAAGTTAGACCCTGAAAAGTCAGAAAACAGCTTTTCAGCGCAGAACAAAGTTGGTTCAGGCAATGCAAGCTGAATCTCTGTCCCACTTTAAATTTGCAGTCTGTGCATGAATAAAACCTATTTTGCAACACAGAGAAACATATCTGAAGGTGTTAGAAGTGTTTTGCATGATTTTTGAAGTTAGACCCTGAAATGTCAGAAAACGTACTCGGTTACTTTCGTAACCTCGGTTCCCTGAGATACGGGAACGAGTACTGCGTCTGTAAAGACGCTATGGGGAAAAGCTCCTTTTCTCCTGAGACTGAAGCATTTCAATAACGCAGTGTAACTGCACGGCCATTGGTTCGTGCAGTGTTAAAGAAACGAACCAATGGCTCGGCAGCGGAGATGCACAAACCTATGGCGATGATTCGCGCCCGATCGCGCCAAAAGGGGCGGAGCATCTGGCTATATAAGCGAGCATTTCGCCATAGGGAACTCAGGTACTTCGACTGAAGCGACGACTGAGTCGTGCAGCTACCTAGCACGGCCAGCAACGCAGTACTCGTTCCCGTATCTCAGGGAACCGAGGTTACGAAAGTAACCGAGTACGTTCCCTTTCGATACTTTCACTCGTACTGCGTCTGTAAAGACGCTATGGGGAACCAGTACAATCCCGCCGTGCTTAAGGTAGAGGAACGACTAACATGACCCTAGCACTAAAGGGCTAATAAGGGCCAATTTGTTCGATCAGATAGCCTGATAAACATCCGTTCCAAGGAATAAGTACACTTGGAGCTCCACAGAGGCCAAGACGCACTACATATAACATACTGGTAACACATACCACTATGTGGAAAGGACCCGAGTCTGTAAGACTGGAACGTCCAAGTTATAAAATCTAGCAAATGTGGACGGTGAGGCCCAGCCTGCCGCCGCACAAATCTCTGCAATGGAAACCCCGCTAGACCACGCCCAAGACGAGGCGATGCCCCTCGTTGAATGGGCCCTTACTCCCATGGGACATTGTAGGCCCAAAGAGGAGTAAGCCAGCGTGATGGCTTCCACAATCCATTTGGATAATCTCTGTTTTGTGACCGAACACCCCTTGGTGCGGCCACCAAAACATACAAACAGCTGTTCTGACTGCCTAAAAGGGGCAGAACGCTCTATATAACATCTCAGAGCCCTGACAGGGCAGAGAGGGTTAAATCCCTGGTCTTGCTCCGTAGGAGGAAGAGCCAAAAGGGAAATAATCTGGTCTCTAAAGGGTGTAGAGAGACTTTTGGGAACATACCCATGCTTTGGCTTCAGGATGACCTTAGAGTCATTTGGCCCGAATTCCAAGCAAACGGGGCTCACAGAGAGCGCCTGTAAATCACCCATGCGTTTGACTGATGCTAATGCCAATAGCAGGGCAGTCTTCAACGTCAGGGGGCGAAGGCCTATGGACTGAAGCGGTTCGAAGGGAGGGCCCTTCAGGGCCCTCAACACTGTGGGTAAGTCCCAAGACGGAACCGTGATGGGGCGAGGGGGATTAATCCGCCTTGACCCCTTTAAGAAACGAACGACCAAGTCGTTTCTTCCCACAGATTGACCGTTTACAAGGTCATGGAATACCGCTATAGCTGCAACATAGACCTTGAGCGTGGAGGGGGATCTCCCCTTATCCAACAGCTCTTGCAAGAAGGACAATATCACAGATATGTCACATAAACTTGGGTCCGTACCGCGGGTGGAACACCAGGCGGAAAAGACAGACCACTTGAGATCGTAGAGCCGCCTCGTAGAGGGTGCTCTAGCTTGTGAAATAGTACTCAAAACCGACTCAGGGAGACTTAAAGGCTCCCGTCTAGAGCCCAAACGTGCAGCGCCCACAATTCCGGTTGGGGGTGCCAAATCGTTCTGTTCGCCTGTGTTAAGAGATCTCGTCTCAGTGGCACGGGCCATGGTGCTCTTGAGAGCAGCCTGGGAAGATCTGGAAACCAATGCTGGTTCTGCCAGAATGGAGCCACTAACAGGACTTTGAGTTTCTGTTCCCGCACTCGCCTGATGACCTGTGGCAGCAGAGCGATAGGAGGGAATGCGTATAACAGGAGATTGGGCCATTCTTGGGTCAATGCGTCCTGTTCCTTCGAAAAATAAATTGGGCAGTGATGATTGTCTTTTGAGGCGAAAAGATCTACTCGCGCCCTGCCAAAGACAGCCCATATTTGCTGAACCGTGTGAGGGTGAAGCGTCCATTCGTCTGAGGAGACGTTGCTCCGAGACAACATGTCTGCTCCCTGGTTCAGTTTGCCTGGCACATGCGTCGCTCTTAGAGAGCGGAAGTGCAGCTGAGCCCATTTCAGGAGACGTTCTACCATCGTAAATAGACGTCTCGATGAGAGGCCCCCTTGGTGATTTATGAAGGACACCACTGTCATGCTGTCCGAACGGACTAAGACATGGTGACCCTTCAGCGCAGGTAGAAGGGTGTGAAGGCCTAAACACACTGCTAGCATTTCCAAGCAGTTGATGTGAAGGCGACTCTCCGCTTTCGACCATAGGCCGAAAGCAGGCTGGCCGTCGCACAGCGCCCCCCAACCTAAGTTGGAGGCGTCTGTCGAGACCGCTTTCCTTCTGACCACCAAGTCCAGGGGAACGCCCTGTTCCATCCATTGAGCGCACCTCCAAGGAGCCAGGGCTGCTATACAGGCCCGATTTACCTTGATGCGCTGGCGTCCCAAACGCCACGCTTGAGGAGGAACCTTTGGTTTCAACCAGAACTGCAGGGGGCGCATCTGAAGCAGACCCAACTGAAGTACTGGAGATGCTGAGGCCATAAGGCCGAGCATCTTCTGAAAAACCTTGAGAGGGCGAAGGGCTCCTATTTTGAAGGAAGCCGCGAGCCTGCGAATGGCTTGGGCTCTCTGCGGCGCAACTGCTGCCTTCATTTGACATGAGTCGAAAACTGCTCCCAGGAACGCAATGCGTTGGCTGGGAGACAGCACGCTCTTGGCAAAATTGACCTTGAGTCCTAGGCACTCTAAGTGGCTGAGGATTAAGGCTCTGTGGTGTGTTAGCTCGCTTTCTGACTGGGCTAGGATGAGCCAGTCGTCCAGATAGTTCAGGACGCGGATTCCCATCTGTCTCAGAGGGGAAAGTGCTGCGTCCATGCACTTTGTAAACGTGCGAGGGGCTAACGACAGTCCGAACGGAAGGACTGTATATTGATATGCCACTCCCTCGAAGGCGAATCTCAAGAATTGCCTGTGATGGGGGGCGATCTGAATGTGGAAGTATGCATCCTTCAGATCTAGTGAACAAAACCAGTCCCCTTTGCGTATCTGCGAGAGGATCTGTTTTAGTGTAAGCATTCTGAACGGCCGTCTCATGAGGGCGCGATTCAGCTGTCTGAGGTCGAGGATGGGGCGTAGACCGCCATCCTTCTTTGGAACGAGGAAGTAACGGCTGTAAAAACCTGACTCGCTCTGTGTTGGGGGGACCGTTTCCACGGCGCCCTTGGCCAACAGATTCTTTACCTCCAATCGCAAGACGTCTGCGTCTTTGCTGCGAACTGAGGTGGTGATCACACCATGAAAGCGAGGAGGTCTTCGAGCGAACTGGAGTACATAGCCTCGTTCTATTATACCCAAAACCCATTTTGACACTCCGGGGATGGCTTGCCATGCCGCGGATCGTGTCGCTAGGGGCTGCAATGGTTCGCACAGCTGTATGCTGTCTGAAAGCATTGGAAGAGGAAATTTGCTCTTTTCTTGAAAATGTTTGTTTTTTATTTTTCCCGCTATCACAGCGGTTTGCTGTAAGGGCACTGATATAAAGGGCCCGTGAGTTACAGCTACATTTTTTACAAACATGAGTTCCCTTACACTCGGAACAGAACGGAGTGTAGAAGGGCTTAAAAGAGGCACTTTGGGGGCTGGTCCGGCTGCTGCGAGACTTGGCCCCTCCCTCTTCCTGCTGTTGAGATCAGGAAGACGCTGGCGGCGCCTGGTCCAGCACCACTCTTGGCCGAGGTCCCTGACGCTTAGGGAAGGGAAAGCGCTTGGCTGGGCGTGACCGAGGACGGAGCTCCGTCTGAGGCGCTGGTTGCGCAGCTGGGGGCGTGGCTTTCGCAGGCTGCTGAGTCGGCGCCGGCTTGGGGCGACTAGGAGCCGTTGCAGAGCTCGAGCGTTTGGGCAGGAAATGTCGCATAGCTTGGGACGATTTCTGCGCCGCGGTGAAGCGCTCCGCGAAACCCTCGACAGCTGGGCCGAACAGGCCGGTCGGCGAGATGGGGGAGTCAAGGAAGGCGACCTTATCCGCGTCCTTGATCTCCGTCAAGTTAAGCCACAAGTGGCGCTCCAGCACCACTAAACTGGCCATCGATCGCCCGATCGCCTGAGCCGTCATCTTCGTGGCGCGTAACGCCAAATCCGTAGCGCTACGTATCTCTCTGAGCGGGGAATCGTCCAGGTTCAACTCGTCCAGACCGCGGAGGAGCTTTGCTTGGTACACCTGGAGTACCGCCATAGAGTGAAGCGCTGAAGCTGCCTGTCCAGCAGACGAATACGCTCGTCCAGCGAGGGTAGAGGTCGTCCTGCAAGGCTTAGACGGGTGTGACGCCCTCGCCTTCCAACCGATAGCGGTGGGCGGGCAAAGGTGCGCAGCAACTGACTCGTCCAGCGGGGGCAGCTTCTCGTAGCCCTTTTCCTCAGCGCCATCGACCGTGGTGAGGGCAGCAGAAGAGGAAGTATGAAGGCGGGCGGAGTATGGAGCACGCCAGGACTTAGAGATTTCGTCGTGGACTTCGGGGAAGAATGGTGAAGCTCGCTGACGAGGGGCCTGGCGGCGCCCCGGCAGAAACCATTCGTCCAACCGGCTCCTAGAGGGCTCCTCGGGAGGAGACCATTGAAGATCCAGCTCCTCAACAGCTTTAGATAGGACGCGGAACAGTTCGGCGTCCATACCGGCGCTGGCGGCGCTGGATTGCGCAGACGGCAAGGGGGCGGGGTCATGGGAAGAGCCCGACAACTCCTCTGCGTCAGATGCGGCCAATGACATGCTGTCATCCTCGCATTCACTTCCTCCGAAGGAGACCAGATCGCTCGCAGCCGCAGAGGGACGCTGGTCAGGATGCAGGAAGAGAACTGGCGATTCCTCTCCATGTGGTGAAGGCGAGGCACGCGGGGTCTGAGCCGGCGTGAGCTCGCCTGTCACCACGCTCTTAGATCTCTTGCCCCGCTGCTTCTTCCTAGCAGGCTCTTGCGAGGAAGTAAGCGGGAGGGCGCGAGAAGCGGCGTCGCTCTCTGAAAAGAAAGCTAGCCGCGAGCGGAGGGAAGTGAGACTCATATTCCCGCAGTGGGAACATTCCGTCTCATTGAGCGCAGCCTCAGCGTGGGCGTGACCCAGGCACGAGACGCACTCAGCGTGAGTGTCAGCGGCGTGCAGAGGGGCTCTGCACGAGCGACAAAAACGCCGTGGCATTTGGAACAACGCCGTAGAAATTTGCTCTTAATTTGCTCTTTTAGATGTTCGCCGGATAGCAGCAGGGAATCAGCTCCGGAGCGTCAATCCGCCGAGCAGTGAAGATCCGCTGCGAGGCTCGTCAACGGCGAAGAAGAGGCTTGCTTGAGCGAAGTCTGCGTAGTCAGTCTCTGCGAAGATCAGAAGTCGTCGCTGAAGAAGAAGGATCTGAGTTCCCTATGGCGAAATGCTCGCTTATATAGCCAGATGCTCCGCCCCTTTTGGCGCGATCGGGCGCGAATCATCGCCATAGGTTTGTGCATCTCCGCTGCCGAGCCATTGGTTCGTTTCTTTAACACTGCACGAACCAATGGCCGTGCAGTTACACTGCGTTATTGAAATGCTTCAGTCTCAGGAGAAAAGGAGCTTTTCCCCATAGCGTCTTTACAGACGCAGTACGAGTGAAAGTATCGAAAGGGAACAGCGTTTCAGCGCAGAACAAAGTTGGTTAAGGCAATGCAAGCTGAATCTCTGTCCCACTTTAAATTTACACTCTGTGCATGAATAAAAGCTATTTTGCAACACAGAGAAACATATCTGAAGGTGTTAGAAGTGTTTTGCATGATTTTTGAAGTTAGACCCTGAAATGTCAGAAAACAGCGTTTCAGCGCAGAACAAAGTTGGTTCAGGCAATGCAAGCTGAATCTCTGTCCCACTTTAAATTTGCAGTCTGTGCATGAATAAAAGCTATTTTGCAACACAGAGAAACATATCTGAAGGTGTTAGAAGTGTTTTGCATGATTTTTGAAGTTAGACCCTGAAATGTCAGAAAACAGCGTTTCAGCGCAGAACAAAGTTGGTTCAGGCAATGCAAGCTGAATCTCTGTCCCACTTTAACTTTGCAGTCTGTGCATGAATAAAACCTATTTTGCAACACAGAGAAACATATCTGAAGGTGTTAGAAGTGTTTTGCATGATTTTTGAAGTTAGACCCTGAAATGTCAGAAAACAGCTTTTCAGCGCAGAACAAAGTTGGTTCAGGCAATGCAAGCTGAATCTCTGTCCCACTTTAAATTTACACTCTGTGCATGAATAAAACCTATTTTGCAACACAGAGAAACATATCTGAAGGTGTTAGAAGTGTTTTGCATGATTTTTGAAGTTAGACCCTGAAATGTCAGAAAACAGCGTTTCAGCGCAGAACAAAGTTGGTTCAGGCAATGCAAGCTGAATCTCTGTCCCACTTTAAATTTACACTCTGTGCATGAATAAAAGCTATTTTGCAACACAGAGAAACATATCTGAAGGTGTTAGAAGTGTTTTGCATGATTTTTGAAGTTAGACCCTGAAATGTCAGAAAACAGCGTTTCAGCGCAGAACAAAGTTGGTTCAGGCAATGCAAGCTGAATCTCTGTCCCACTTTAAATTTGCAGTCTGTGCATGAATAAAAGCTATTTTGCAACACAGAGAAACATATCTGAAGGTGTTAGAAGTGTTTTGCATGATTTTTGAAGTTAGACCCTGAAATGTCAGAAAACAGCTTTTCAGCGCAGAACAAAGTTGGTTCAGGCAATGCAAGCTGAATCTCGGTCCCTCTTTAACTTTGCAGTCTGTGCATGAATAAAACCTATTTTGCAACACAGAGAAACATATCTGAAGGTGTTAGAAGTGTTTTGCATGATTTTTGAAGTTAGACCCTGAAATGTCAGAAAACAGCTTTTCAGCGCAGAACAAAGTTGGTTCAGGCAATGCAAGCTGAATCTCTGTCCCACTTTAACTTTGCAGTCTGTGCATGAATAAAACCTATTTTGCAACACAGAGAAACATATCTGAAGGTGTTAGAAGTGTTTTGCATGATTTTTGAAGTTAGACCCTGAAATGTCAGAAAACAGCGTTTCAGCGCAGAACAAAGTTGGTTCAGGCAATGCAAGCTGAATCTCTGTCCCACTTTAAATTTACACTCTGTGCATGAATAAAAGCTATTTTGCAACACAGAGAAACATATCTGAAGGTGTTAGAAGTGTTTTGCATGATTTTTGAAGTTAGACCCTGAAATGTCAGAAAACAGCGTTTCAGCGCAGAACAAAGTTGGTTCAGGCAATGCAAGCTGAATCTCTGTCCCACTTTAAATTTACACTCTGTGCATGAATAAAAGCTATTTTGCAACACAGAGAAACATATCTGAAGGTGTTAGAAGTGTTTTGCATGATTTTTGAAGTTAGACCCTGAAATGTCAGAAAACAGCTTTTCAGCGCAGAACAAAGTTGGTTCAGGCAATGCAAGCTGAATCTTGGTCCCACTTTAAATTTACACTCTGTGCATGGATAAAAGCTATTTTGCAACACAGAGAAACATATCTGAAGGTGTTAGAAGTGTTTTGCATGATTTTTGAAGTTAGACTCTGAAATGTCAGAAAACAGCTTTTCAGCGCAGAACAAAGTTGGTTCAGGCAATGCAAGCTGAATCTTGGTCCCACTTTAAATTTACACTCTGTGCATGGATAAAAGCTATTTTGCAACACAGAGAAACATATCTGAAGGTGTTAGAAGTGTTTTGCATGATTTTTGAAGTTAGACCCTGAAATGTCAGAAAACAGCGTTTCAGCGCAGAACAAAGTTGGTTCAGGCAATGCAAGCTGAATCTCTGTCCCACTTTAACTTTGCAGTCTGTGCATGAATAAAAGCTATTTTGCAACACAGAGAAACATATCTGAAGGTGTTAGAAGTGTTTTGCATGATTTTTGAAGTTAGACCCTGAAATGTCAGAAAACAGCTTTTCAGCGCAGAACAAAGTTGGTTCAGGCAATGCAAGCTGAATCTTGGTCCCACTTTAAATTTACACTCTGTGCATGAATGAAAGCTATTTTGCAACACAGAGAAACATATCTGAAGGTGTTAGAAGTGTTTTGCATGATTTTTGAAGTTAGACTGAAATGTCAGAAAACAGCTTTTCAGCGCAGAACAAAGTTGGTTCAGGCAATGCAAGCTGAATCTTGGTCCCACTTTAAATTTACACTCTGTGCATGAATAAAAGCTATTTTGCAACACAGAGAAACATATCTGAAGGTGTTAGAAGTGTTTTGCATGATTTTTGAAGTTAGACCCTGAAATGTCAGAAAACAGCGTTTCAGCGCAGAACAAAGTTGGTTCAGGCAGTGCAAGCTGAATCTTGGTCCCACTTTAACTTTGCAGTCTGTGCATGAATAAAACCTATTTTGCAACACAGAGAAACATATCTGAAGGTGTTAGAAGTGTTTTGCATGATTTTTGAAGTTAGACCCTGAAATGTCAGAAAACAGCGTTTCAGCGCAGAACAAAGTTGGTTCAGGCAATGCAAGCTGAATCTCTGTCGCACTTTAACTTTGCAGTCTGTGCATGAATAAAACCTATTTTGCAACACAGAGAAACATATCTGAAGGTGTTAGAAGTGTTTTGCATGATTTTTGAAGTTAGAACCTGAAATGTCAGAAAACAGCGTTTCAGCGCAGAACAAAGTTGGTTCAGGCAATGCAAGCTGAATCTTGGTCCCACTTTAACTTTGCAGTCTGTGCATGAATAAAACCTATTTTGCAACACAGAGAAACATATCTGAAGGTGTTAGAAGTTTTTTGCATGATTTTTGAAGTTAGACCCTGAAATGTCAGAAAACAGCTTTTCAGCGCAGAACAAAGTTGGTTCAGGCAATGCAAGCTGAATCTTGGTCCCACATTAAATTTACACTCTGTGCATGAATAAAAGCTATTTTGCAACACAGAGAAACATATCTGAAGGTGTTAGAAGTGTTTTGCATGATTTTTGAAGTTAGACTCTGAAATGTCAGAAAACAGCTTTTCAGCGCAGAACAAAGTTGGTTCAGGCAATGCAAGCTGAATCTTGGTCCCACTTTAAATTTACACTCTGTGCATGAATAAAAGCTATTTTGCAACACAGAGAAACATATCTGAAGGTGTTAGAAGTGTTTTGCATGATTTTTGAAGTTAGACCCTGAAATGTCAGAAAACAGCTTTTCAGCGCAGAACAAAGTTGGTTCAGGCAATGCAAGCTGAATCTTGGTCCCACTTTAAATTTACACTCTGTGCATGAATAAAAGCTATTTTGCAACACAGAGAAACATATCTGAAGGTGTTAGAAGTGTTTTGCATGATTTTTGAAGTTAGACTCTGAAATGTCAGAAAACAGCTTTTCAGCGCAGAACAAAGTTGGTTCAGGCAATGCAAGCTGAATCTTGGTCCCACTTTAAATTTACACTCTGTGCATGGATAAAAGCTATTTTCCAACACAGAGAAACATATCTGAAGGTGTTAGAAGTGTTTTGCATGATTTTTGAAGTTAGACCCTGAAATGTCAGAAAACAGCGTTTCAGCGCAGAACAAAGTTGGTTCAGGCAGTGCAAGCTGAATCTTGGTCCCACTTTAAATTTACACTCTGTGCATGAATAAAAGCTATTTTGCAACACAGAGAAACATATCTGAAGGTGTTAGAAGTGTTTTGCATGATTTTTGAAGTTAGACTCTGAAATGTCAGAAAACAGCTTTTCAGCGCAGAACAAAGTTGGTTCAGGCAATGCAAGCTGAATCTTGGTCCCACTTTAACTTTGCAGTCTGTGCATGAATAAAACCTATTTTGCAACACAGAGAAACATATCTGAAGGTGTTAGAAGTGTTTTGCATGATTTTTGAAGTTAGACCCTGAAATGTCAGAAAACAGCTTTTCAGCGCAGAACAAAGTTGGTTCAGGCAATGCAAGCTGAATCTTGGTCCCACTTTAAATTTACACTCTGTGCATGAATAAAAGCTATTTTGCAACACAGAGAAACATATCTGAAGGTGTTAGAAGTGTTTTGCATGATTTTTGAAGTTAGACCCTGAAATGTCAGAAAACAGCGTTTCAGCGCAGAACAAAGTTGGTTCAGGCAATGCAAGCTGAATCTCTGTCCCACTTTAAATTTGCAGTCTGTGCATGAATAAAACCTATTTTGCAACACAGAGAAACATATCTGAAGGTGTTAGAAGTGTTTTGCATGATTTTTGAAGTTAGACCCTGAAATGTCAGAAAACAGCGTTTCAGCGCAGAACAAAGTTGGTTCAGGCAATGCAAGCTGAATCTCTGTCCCACTTTAACTTTGCAGTCTGTGCATGAATAAAACCTATTTTGCAACACAGAGAAACATATCTGAAGGTGTTAGAAGTGTTTTGCATGATTTTTGAAGTTAGACTCTGAAATGTCAGAAAACAGCTTTTCAGCGCAGAACAAAGTTGGTTCAGGCAATGCAAGCTGAATCTTGGTCCCACTTTAAATTTACACTCTGTGCATGGATAAAAGCTATTTTGCAACACAGAGAAACATATCTGAAGGTGTTAGAAGTGTTTTGCATGATTTTTGAAGTTAGACCCTGAAATGTCAGAAAACAGCGTTTCAGCGCAGAACAAAGTTGGTTCAGGCAATGCAAGCTGAATCTCTGTCCCACTTTAACTTTGCAGTCTGTGCATGAATAAAAGCTATTTTGCAACACAGAGAAACATATCTGAAGGTGTTAGAAGTGTTTTGCATGATTTTTGAAGTTAGACCCTGAAATGTCAGAAAACAGCTTTTCAGCGCAGAACAAAGTTGGTTCAGGCAATGCAAGCTGAATCTTGGTCCCACTTTAAATTTACACTCTGTGCATGAATAAAAGCTATTTTGCAACACAGAGAAACATATCTGAAGGTGTTAGAAGTGTTTTGCATGATTTTTGAAGTTAGACTCTGAAATGTCAGAAAACAGCTTTTCAGCGCAGAACAAAGTTGCTTCAGGCAATGCAAGCTGAATCTCTGTCCCACTTTAACTTTGCAGTCTGTGCATGAATAAAACCTATTTTGCAACACAGAGAAACATATCTGAAGGTGTTAGAAGTGTTTTGCATGATTTTTGAAGTTAGACCCTGAAATGTCAGAAAACAGCGTTTCAGCGCAGAACAAAGTTGGTTCAGGCAGTGCAAGCTGAATCTTGGTCCCACTTTAACTTTGCAGTCTGTGCATGAATAAAACCTATTTTGCAACACAGAGAAACATATCTGAAGGTGTTAGAAGTGTTTTGCATGATTTTTGAAGTTAGACCCTGAAATGTCAGAAAACAGCGTTTCAGCGCAGAACAAAGTTGGTTCAGGCAATGCAAGCTGAATCTCTGTCCCACTTTAACTTTGCAGTCTGTGCATGAATAAAAGCTATTTTGCAACACAGAGAAACATATCTGAAGGTGTTAGAAGTGTTTTGCATGATTTTTGAAGTTAGACCCTGAAATGTCAGAAAACAGCTTTTCAGCGCAGAACAAAGTTGGTTCAGGCAATGCAAGCTGAATCTCGGTCCCTCTTTAACTTTGCAGTCTGTGCATGAATAAAACCTATTTTGCAACACAGAGAAACATATCTGAAGGTGTTAGAAGTGTTTTGCATGATTTTTGAAGTTAGACCCTGAAATGTCAGAAAACAGCTTTTCAGCGCAGAACAAAGTTGGTTCAGGCAATGCAAGCTGAATCTTGGTCCCACTTTAAATTTACACTCTGTGCATGGATAAAAGCTATTTTGCAACACAGAGAAACATATCTGAAGGTGTTAGAAGTGTTTTGCATGATTTTTGAAGTTAGACTCTGAAATGTCAGAAAACAGCTTTTCAGCGCAGAACAAAGTTGGTTCAGGCAATGCAAGCTGAATCTTGGTCCCACTTTAAATTTACACTCTGTGCATGGATAAAAGCTATTTTGCAACACAGAGAAACATATCTGAAGGTGTTAGAAGTGTTTTGCATGATTTTTGAAGTTAGACCCTGAAATGTCAGAAAACAGCGTTTCAGCGCAGAACAAAGTTGGTTCAGGCAATGCAAGCTGAATCTCTGTCCCACTTTAACTTTGCAGTCTGTGCATGAATAAAAGCTATTTTGCAACACAGAGAAACATATCTGAAGGTGTTAGAAGTGTTTTGCATGATTTTTGAAGTTAGACCCTGAAATGTCAGAAAACAGCTTTTCAGCGCAGAACAAAGTTGGTTCAGGCAATGCAAGCTGAATCTTGGTCCCACTTTAAATTTACACTCTGTGCATGAATAAAAGCTATTTTGCAACACAGAGAAACATATCTGAAGGTGTTAGAAGTGTTTTGCATGATTTTTGAAGTTAGACTCTGAAATGTCAGAAAACAGCTTTTCAGCGCAGAACAAAGTTGGTTCAGGCAATGCAAGCTGAATCTTGGTCCCACTTTAAATTTACACTCTGTGCATGAATAAAAGCTATTTTGCAACACAGAGAAACATATCTGAAGGTGTTAGAAGTGTTTTGCATGATTTTTGAAGTTAGACCCTGAAATGTCAGAAAACAGCGTTTCAGCGCAGAACAAAGTTGGTTCAGGCAGTGCAAGCTGAATCTTGGTCCCACTTTAACTTTGCAGTCTGTGCATGAATAAAACCTATTTTGCAACACAGAGAAACATATCTGAAGGTGTTAGAAGTGTTTTGCATGATTTTTGAAGTTAGACCCTGAAATGTCAGAAAACAGCGTTTCAGCGCAGAACAAAGTTGGTTCAGGCAATGCAAGCTGAATCTCTGTCCCACTTTAACTTTGCAGTCTGTGCATGAATAAAACCTATTTTGCAACACAGAGAAACATATCTGAAGGTGTTAGAAGTGTTTTGCATGATTTTTGAAGTTAGAACCTGAAATGTCAGAAAACAGCGTTTCAGCGCAGAACAAAGTTGGTTCAGGCAATGCAAGCTGAATCTTGGTCCCACTTTAACTTTGCAGTCTGTGCATGAATAAAACCTATTTTGCAACACAGAGAAACATATCTGAAGGTGTTAGAAGTTTTTTGCATGATTTTTGAAGTTAGACCCTGAAATGTCAGAAAACAGCTTTTCAGCGCAGAACAAAGTTGGTTCAGGCAATGCAAGCTGAATCTTGGTCCCACATTAAATTTACACTCTGTGCATGAATAAAAGCTATTTTGCAACACAGAGAAACATATCTGAAGGTGTTAGAAGTGTTTTGCATGATTTTTGAAGTTAGACTCTGAAATGTCAGAAAACAGCTTTTCAGCGCAGAACAAAGTTGGTTCAGGCAATGCAAGCTGAATCTTGGTCCCACTTTAAATTTACACTCTGTGCATGAATAAAAGCTATTTTGCAACACAGAGAAACATATCTGAAGGTGTTAGAAGTGTTTTGGATGATTTTTGAAGTTAGACCCTGAAATGTCAGAAAACAGCTTTTCAGCGCAGAACAAAGTTGGTTCAGGCAATGCAAGCTGAATCTTGGTCCCACTTTAAATTTACACTCTGTGCATGAATAAAAGCTATTTTGCAACACAGAGAAACATATCTGAAGGTGTTAGAAGTGTTTTGCATGATTTTTGAAGTTAGACCCTGAAATGTCAGAAAACAGCTTTTCAGCGCAGAACAAAGTTGGTTCAGGCAATGCAAGCTGAATCTTGGTCCCACTTTAAATTTACACTCTGTGCATGGATAAAAGCTATTTTCCAACACAGAGAAACATATCTGAAGGTGTTAGAAGTGTTTTGCATGATTTTTGAAGTTAGACCCTGAAATGTCAGAAAACAGCGT
This sequence comes from Garra rufa, assembly GCF_049309525.1. Classification (NCBI taxonomy): domain Eukaryota; kingdom Metazoa; phylum Chordata; class Actinopteri; order Cypriniformes; family Cyprinidae; genus Garra; species Garra rufa. Next base: position 1,374,169 of record NW_027394278.1, on the reverse strand, counting down.
TTCAGCGCAGAACAAAGTTGGTTCAGGCAGTGCAAGCTGAATCTTGGTCCCACTTTAAATTTACACTCTGTGCATGAATAAAAGCTATTTTGCAACACAGAGAAACATATCTGAAGGTGTTAGAAGTGTTTTGCATGATTTTTGAAGTTAGACTCTGAAATGTCAGAAAACAGCTTTTCAGCGCAGAACAAAGTTGGTTCAGGCAATGCAAGCTGAATCTTGGTCCCACTTTAAATTTACACTCTGTGCATGAATAAAAGCTATTTTGCAACACAGAGAAACATATCTGAAGGTGTTAGAAGTGTTTTGCATGATTTTTGAAGTTAGACCCTGAAATGTCAGAAAACAGCGTTTCAGCGCAGAACAAAGTTGGTTCAGGCAATGCAAGCTGAATCTTGGTCCCACTTTAACTTTGCAGTCTGTGCATGAATAAAACCTATTTTGCAACACAGAGAAACATATCTGAAGGTGTTAGAAGTGTTTTGCATGATTTTTGAAGTTAGACCCTGAAATGTCAGAAAACAGCTTTTCAGCGCAGAACAAAGTTGGTTCAGGCAATGCAAGCTGAATCTTGGTCCCACTTTAAATTTACACTCTGTGCATGGATAAAAGCTATTTTGCAACACAGAGAAACATATCTGAAGGTGTTAGAAGTGTTTTGCATGATTTTTGAAGTTAGACCCTGAAATGTCAGAAAACAGCGTTTCAGCGCAGAACAAAGTTGGTTCAGGCAGTGCAAGCTGAATCTTGGTCCCACTTTAACTTTGCAGTCTGTGCATGAATAAAACCTATTTTGCAACACAGAGAAACATATCTGAAGGTGTTAGAAGTGTTTTGCATGATTTTTGAAGTTAGACCCTGAAATGTCAGAAAACAGCTTTTCAGCGCAGAACAAAGTTGGTTCAGGCAATGCAAGCTGAATCTTGGTCCCACTTTAAATTTACACTCTGTGCATGAATAAAAGCTATTTTGCAACACAGAGAAACATATCTGAAGGTGTTAGAAGTGTTTTGCATGATTTTTGAAGTTAGACTCTGAAATGTCAGAAAACAGCTTTTCAGCGCAGAACAAAGTTGGTTCAGGCAATGCAAGCTGAATCTTGGTCCCACTTTAAATTTACACTCTGTGCATGAATAAAAGCTATTTTGCAACACAGAGAAACATATCTGAAGGTGTTAGAAGTGTTTTGCATGATTTTTGAAGTTAGACCCTGAAATGTCAGAAAACAGCGTTTCAGCGCAGAACAAAGTTGGTTCAGGCAGTGCAAGCTGAATCTTGGTCCCACTTTAACTTTGCAGTCTGTGCATGAATAAAACCTATTTTGCAACACAGAGAAACATATCTGAAGGTGTTAGAAGTGTTTTGCATGATTTTTGAAGTTAGACCCTGAAATGTCAGAAAACAGCTTTTCAGCGCAGAACAAAGTTGGTTCAGGCAATGCAAGCTGAATCTTGGTCCCACTTTAAATTTACACTCTGTGCATGGATAAAAGCTATTTTGCAACACAGAGAAACATATCTGAAGGTGTTAGAAGTGTTTTGCATGATTTTTGAAGTTAGACCCTGAAATGTCAGAAAACAGCGTTTCAGCGCAGAACAAAGTTGGTTCAGGCAGTGCAAGCTGAATCTTGGTCCCACTTTAAATTTACACTCTGTGCATGAATAAAAGCTATTTTGCAACACAGAGAAACATATCTGAAGGTGTTAGAAGTGTTTTGCATGATTTTTGAAGTTAGACCCTGAAATGTCAGAAAACAGCTTTTCAGCGCAGAACAAAGTTGGTTCAGGCAATGCAAGCTGAATCTTGGTCCCACTTTAAATTTACACTCTGTGCATGGATAAAAGCTATTTTGCAACACAGAGAAACATATCTGAAGGTGTTAGAAGTGTTTTGCATGATTTTTGAAGTTAGACCCTGAAATGTCAGAAAACAGCGTTTCAGCGTAGAACAAAGTTGGTTCAGGCAGTGCAAGCTGAATCTTGGTCCCACTTTAAATTTACACTCTGTGCATGAATAAAAGCTATTTTGCAACACAGAGAAACATATCTGAAGGTGTTAGAAGTGTTTTGCATGATTTTTGAAGTTAGACTCTGAAATGTCAGAAAACAGCTTTTCAGCGCAGAACAAAGTTGGTTCAGGCAATGCAAGCTGAATCTTGGTCCCACTTTAACTTTGCAGTCTGTGCATGAATAAAACCTATTTTGCAACACAGAGAAACATATCTGAAGGTGTTAGAAGTGTTTTGCATGATTTTTGAAGTTAGACCCTGAAATGTCAGAAAACAGCTTTTCAGCGCAGAACAAAGTTGGTTCAGGCAATGCAAGCTGAATCTTGGTCCCACTTTAAATTTACACTCTGTGCATGAATAAAAGCTATTTTGCAACACAGAGAAACATATCTGAAGGTGTTAGAAGTGTTTTGCATGATTTTTGAAGTTAGACTCTGAAATGTCAGAAAACAGCTTTTCAGCGCAGAACAAAGTTGGTTCAGGCAATGCAAGCTGAATCTTGGTCCCACTTTAAATTTACACTCTGTGCATGAATAAAAGCTATTTTGCAACACAGAGAAACATATCTGAAGGTGTTAGAAGTGTTTTGCATGATTTTTGAAGTTAGACCCTGAAATGTCAGAAAACAGCGTTTCAGCGCAGAACAAATTTGGTTCAGGCAATGCAAGCTGAATCTTGGTCCCACTTTAACTTTGCAGTCTGTGCATGAATAAAGCTATTTTGCAACACAGAGAAACATATCTGAAGGTGTTAGAAGTGTTTTGCATGATTTTTGAAGTTAGACCCTGAAATGTCAGAAAACAGCTTTTCAGCGCAGAACAAAGTTGGTTCAGGCAATGCAAGCTGAATCTTGGTCCCACTTTAAATTTACACTCTGTGCATGAATAAAAGCTATTTTGCAACACAGAGAAACATATCTGAAGGTGTTAGAAGTGTTTTGCATGATTTTTGAAGTTAGACCCTGAAATGTCAGAAAACAGCTTTTCAGCGCAGAACAAAGTTGGTTCAGGCAATGCAAGCTGAATCTTGGTCCCACTTTAAATTTACACTCTGTGCATGAATAAAAGCTATTTTGCAACACAGAGAAACATATCTGAAGGTGTTAGAAGTGTTTTGCATGATTTTTGAAGTTAGACCCTGAAATGTCAGAAAACAGCGTTTCAGCGCAGAACAAAGTTGGTTCAGGCAATGCAAGCTGAATCTCTGTCCCACTTTAAATTTACACTCTGTGCATGAATAAAAGCTATTTTGCAACACAGAGAAACATATCTGAAGGTGTTAGAAGTGTTTTGCATGATTTTTGAACTTAGACCCTGAAATGTCAGAAAACAGCGTTTCAGCGCAGAACAAAGTTGGTTCAGGCAATGCAAGCTGAATCTCTGTCCCACTTTAAATTTGCAGTCTGTGCATGAATAAAACCTATTTTGCAACACAGAGAAACATATCTGAAGGTGTTAGAAGTGCTTTGCATGATTTTTGAAGTTAGACCCTGAAATGTCAGAAAACAGCGTTTCAGCGCAGAACAAAGTTGGTTCAGGCAATGCAAGCTGAATTTCTGTCCCACTTTAAATTTACACTCTGTGCATGAATAAAAGCTATTTTGCAACACAGAGAAACATATCTGAAGGTGTTAGAAGTGTTTTGCATGATTTTTGAAGTTAGACCCTGAAATGTCAGAAAACAGCTTTTCAGCGCAGAACAAAGTTGGTTCAGGCAATGCAAGCTGAATCTCTGTCCCACTTTAACTTTGCAGTCTGTGCATGAATAAAACCTATTTTGCAACACAGAGAAACATATCTGAAGGTGTTAGAAGTGTTTTGCATGATTTTTGAAGTTAGACCCTGAAATGTCAGAAAACAGCTTTTCAGCGCAGAACAAAGTTGGTTCAGGCAATGCAAGCTGAATCTCTGTCCCACTTTAAATTTACACTCTGTGCATGAATAAAACCTATTTTGCAACACAGAGAAACATATCTGAAGGTGTTAGAAGTGTTTTGCATGATTTTTGAAGTTAGACCCTGAAATGTCAGAAAACAGCTTTTCAGCGCAGAACAAAGTTGCTTCAGGCAATGCAAGCTGAATCTCTGTCCCACTTTAACTTTGCAGTCTGTGCATGAATAAAACCTATTTTGCAACACAGAGAAACATATCTGAAGGTGTTAGAAGTGTTTTGCATGATTTTTGAAGTTAGACCCTGAAATGTCAGAAAACAGCGTTTCAGCGCAGAACAAAGTTGGTTCAGGCAATTCAAGCTGAATCTCTGTCCCACTTTAAATTTACACTCTGTGCATGAATAAAAGCTATTTTGCAACACAGAGAAACATATCTGAAGGTGTTAGAAGTGTTTTGCATGATTTTTGAAGTTAGACCCTGAAATGTCAGAAAACAGCGTTTCAGCGCAGAACAAAGTTGGTTCAGGCAATGCAAGCTGAATCTCTGTCCCACTTTAAATTTGCAGTCTGTGCATGAATAAAAGCTATTTTGCAACACAGAGAAACATATCTGAAGGTGTTAGAAGTGTTTTGCATGATTTTTGAAGTTAGACCCTGAAATGTCAGAAAACAGCTTTTCAGCGCAGAACAAAGTTGGTTCAGGCAATGCAAGCTGAATCTCGGTCCCTCTTTAACTTTGCAGTCTGTGCATGAATAAAACCTATTTTGCAACACAGAGAAACATATCTGAAGGTGTTAGAAGTGTTTTGCATGATTTTTGAAGTTAGACCCTGAAATGTCAGAAAACAGCTTTTCAGCGCAGAACAAAGTTGGTTCAGGCAATGCAAGCTGAATCTCTGTCCCACTTTAACTTTGCAGTCTGTGCATGAATAAAACCTATTTTGCAACACAGAGAAACATATCTGAAGGTGTTAGAAGTGTTTTGCATGATTTTTGAAGTTAGACCCTGAAATGTCAGAAAACAGCGTTTCAGCGCAGAACAAAGTTGGTTCAGGCAATGCAAGCTGAATCTCTGTCCCACTTTAAATTTACACTCTGTGCATGAATAAAAGCTATTTTGCAACACAGAGAAACATATCTGAAGGTGTTAGAAGTGTTTTGCATGATTTTTGAAGTTAGACCCTGAAATGTCAGAAAACAGCTTTTCAGCGCAGAACAAAGTTGGTTCAGGCAATGCAAGCTGAATCTTGGTCCCACTTTAAATTTACACTCTGTGCATGAATAAAAGCTATTTTGCAACACAGAGAAACATATCTGAAGGTGTTAGAAGTGTTTTGCATGATTTTTGAAGTTAGACTCTGAAATGTCAGAAAACAGCTTTTCAGCGCAGAACAAAGTTGGTTCAGGCAATGCAAGCTGAATCTTGGTCCCACTTTAAATTTACACTCTGTGCATGAATAAAAGCTATTTTGCAACACAGAGAAACATATCTGAAGGTGTTAGAAGTGTTTTGCATGATTTTTGAAGTTAGACCCTGAAATGTCAGAAAACAGCGTTTCAGCGCAGAACAAAGTTGGTTCAGGCAATGCAAGCTGAATCTTGGTCCCACTTTAACTTTGCAGTCTGTGCATGAATAAAACCTATTTTGCAACACAGAGAAACATATCTGAAGGTGTTAGAAGTGTTTTGCATGATTTTTGAAGTTAGACCCTGAAATGTCAGAAAACAGCTTTTCAGCGCAGAACAAAGTTGGTTCAGGCAATGCAAGCTGAATCTTGGTCCCACTTTAAATTTACACTCTGTGCATGGATAAAAGCTATTTTGCAACACAGAGAAACATATCTGAAGGTGTTAGAAGTGTTTTGCATGATTTTTGAAGTTAGACCCTGAAATGTCAGAAAACAGCGTTTCAGCGCAGAACAAAGTTGGTTCAGGCAGTGCAAGCTGAATCTTGGTCCCACTTTAACTTTGCAGTCTGTGCATGAATAAAACCTATTTTGCAACACAGAGAAACATATCTGAAGGTGTTAGAAGTGTTTTGCATGATTTTTGAAGTTAGACCCTGAAATGTCAGAAAACAGCTTTTCAGCGCAGAACAAAGTTGGTTCAGGCAATGCAAGCTGAATCTTGGTCCCACTTTAAATTTACACTCTGTGCATGAATAAAAGCTATTTTGCAACACAGAGAAACATATCTGAAGGTGTTAGAAGTGTTTTGCATGATTTTTGAAGTTAGACTCTGAAATGTCAGAAAACAGCTTTTCAGCGCAGAACAAAGTTGGTTCAGGCAATGCAAGCTGAATCTTGGTCCCACTTTAAATTTACACTCTGTGCATGAATAAAAGCTATTTTGCAACACAGAGAAACATATCTGAAGGTGTTAGAAGTGTTTTGCATGATTTTTGAAGTTAGACCCTGAAATGTCAGAAAACAGCGTTTCAGCGCAGAACAAAGTTGGTTCAGGCAGTGCAAGCTGAATCTTGGTCCCACTTTAACTTTGCAGTCTGTGCATGAATAAAACCTATTTTGCAACACAGAGAAACATATCTGAAGGTGTTAGAAGTGTTTTGCATGATTTTTGAAGTTAGACCCTGAAATGTCAGAAAACAGCTTTTCAGCGCAGAACAAAGTTGGTTCAGGCAATGCAAGCTGAATCTTGGTCCCACTTTAAATTTACACTCTGTGCATGGATAAAAGCTATTTTGCAACACAGAGAAACATATCTGAAGGTGTTAGAAGTGTTTTGCATGATTTTTGAAGTTAGACCCTGAAATGTCAGAAAACAGCGTTTCAGCGCAGAACAAAGTTGGTTCAGGCAGTGCAAGCTGAATCTTGGTCCCACTTTAAATTTACACTCTGTGCATGAATAAAAGCTATTTTGCAACACAGAGAAACATATCTGAAGGTGTTAGAAGTGTTTTGCATGATTTTTGAAGTTAGACTCTGAAATGTCAGAAAACAGCTTTTCAGCGCAGAACAAAGTTGGTTCAGGCAATGCAAGCTGAATCTTGGTCCCACTTTAACTTTGCAGTCTGTGCATGAATAAAACCTATTTTGCAACACAGAGAAACATATCTGAAGGTGTTAGAAGTGTTTTGCATGATTTTTGAAGTTAGACCCTGAAATGTCAGAAAACAGCTTTTCAGAGCAGAACAAAGTTGGTTCAGGCAATGCAAGCTGAATCTTGGTCCCACTTTAAATTTACACTCTGTGCATGAATAAAAGCTATTTTGCAACACAGAGAAACATATCTGAAGGTGTTAGAAGTGTTTTGCATGATTTTTGAAGTTAGACTCTGAAATGTCAGAAAACAGCTTTTCAGCGCAGAACAAAGTTGGTTCAGGCAATGCAAGCTGAATCTTGGTCCCACTTTAAATTTACACTCTGTGCATGAATAAAAGCTATTTTGCAACACAGAGAAACATATCTGAAGGTGTTAGAAGTGTTTTGCATGATTTTTGAAGTTAGACCCTGAAATGTCAGAAAACAGCGTTTCAGCGCAGAACAAATTTGGTTCAGGCAATGCAAGCTGAATCTTGGTCCCACTTTAACTTTGCAGTCTGTGCATGAATAAAGCTATTTTGCAACACAGAGAAACATATCTGAAGGTGTTAGAAGTGTTTTGCATGATTTTTGAAGTTAGACCCTGAAATGTCAGAAAACAGCTTTTCAGCGCAGAACAAAGTTGGTTCAGGCAATGCAAGCTGAATCTTGGTCCCACTTTAAATTTACACTCTGTGCATGAATAAAAGCTATTTTGCAACACAGAGAAACATATCTGAAGGTGTTAGAAGTGTTTTGCATGATTTTTGAAGTTAGACCCTGAAATGTCAGAAAACAGCTTTTCAGCGCAGAACAAAGTTGGTTCAGGCAATGCAAGCTGAATCTTGGTCCCACTTTAAATTTACACTCTGTGCATGAATAAAAGCTATTTTGCAACACAGAGAAACATATCTGAAGGTGTTAGAAGTGTTTTGCATGATTTTTGAAGTTAGACCCTGAAATGTCAGAAAACAGCGTTTCAGCGCAGAACAAAGTTGGTTCAGGCAATGCAAGCTGAATCTCTGTCCCACTTTAAATTTACACTCTGTGCATGAATAAAAGCTATTTTGCAACACAGAGAAACATATCTGAAGGTGTTAGAAGTGTTTTGCATGATTTTTGAAGTTAGACCCTGAAATGTCAGAAAACAGCGTTTCAGCGCAGAACAAAGTTGGTTCAGGCAATGCAAGCTGAATCTCTGTCCCACTTTAAATTTGCAGTCTGTGCATGAATAAAACCTATTTTGCAACACAGAGAAACATATCTGAAGGTGTTAGAAGTGCTTTGCATGATTTTTGAAGTTAGACCCTGAAATGTCAGAAAACAGCGTTTCAGCGCAGAACAAAGTTGGTTCAGGCAATGCAAGCTGAATCTCTGTCCCACTTTAAATTTACACTCTGTGCATGAATAAAAGCTATTTTGCAACACAGAGAAACATATCTGAAGGTGTTAGAAGTGTTTTGCATGATTTTTGAAGTTAGACCCTGAAATGTCAGAAAACAGCGTTTCAGCGCAGAACAAAGTTGGTTAAGGCAATGCAAGCTGAATCTCTGTCCCACTTTAAATTTACACTCTGTGCATGAATAAAAGCTATTTTGCAACACAGAGAAACATATCTGAAGGTGTTAGAAGTGTTTTGCATGATTTTTGAAGTTAGACCCTGAAATGTCAGAAAACAGCGTTTCAGCGCAGAACAAAGTTGGTTCAGGCAATGCAAGCTGAATCTCTGTCCCACTTTAAATTTGCAGTCTGTGCATGAATAAAAGCTATTTTGCAACACAGAGAAACATATCTGAAGGTGTTAGAAGTGTTTTGCATGATTTTTGAAGTTAGACCCTGAAATGTCAGAAAACAGCGTTTCAGCGCAGAACAAAGTTGGTTCAGGCAATGCAAGCTGAATCTCTGTCCCACTTTAACTTTGCAGTCTGTGCATGAATAAAACCTATTTTGCAACACAGAGAAACATATCTGAAGGTGTTAGAAGTGTTTTGCATGATTTTTGAAGTTAGACCCTGAAATGTCAGAAAACAGCTTTTCAGCGCAGAACAAAGTTGGTTCAGGCAATGCAAGCTGAATCTCTGTCCCACTTTAAATTTACACTCTGTGCATGAATAAAACCTATTTTGCAACACAGAGAAACATATCTGAAGGTGTTAGAAGTGTTTTGCATGATTTTTGAAGTTAGACCCTGAAATGTCAGAAAACAGCTTTTCAGCGCAGAACAAAGTTGCTTCAGGCAATGCAAGCTGAATCTCTGTCCCACTTTAACTTTGCAGTCTGTGCATGAATAAAACCTATTTTGCAACACAGAGAAACATATCTGAAGGTGTTAGAAGTGTTTTGCATGATTTTTGAAGTTAGACCCTGAAATGTCAGAAAACAGCGTTTCAGCGCAGAACAAAGTTGGTTCAGGCAATGCAAGCTGAATCTCTGTCCCACTTTAAATTTACACTCTGTGCATGAATAAAAGCTATTTTGCAACACAGAGAAACATATCTGAAGGTGTTAGAAGTGTTTTGCATGATTTTTGAAGTTAGACCCTGAGATGTCAGAAAACAGCGTTTCAGCGCAGAACAAAGTTGGTTCAGGCAATGCAAGCTGAATCTCTGTCCCACTTTAAATTTGCAGTCTGTGCATGAATAAAAGCTATTTTGCAACACAGAGAAACATATCTGAAGGTGTTAGAAGTGTTTTGCATGATTTTTGAAGTTAGACCCTGAAATGTCAGAAAACAGCTTTTCAGCGCAGAACAAAGTTGGTTCAGGCAATGCAAGCTGAATCTCGGTCCCTCTTTAACTTTGCAGTCTGTGCATGAATAAAACCTATTTTGCAACACAGAGAAACATATCTGAAGGTGTTAGAAGTGTTTTGCATGATTTTTGAAGTTAGACCCTGAAATGTCAGAAAACAGCTTTTCAGCGCAGAACAAAGTTGGTTCAGGCAATGCAAGCTGAATCTCTGTCCCACTTTAAATTTACACTCTGTGCATGAATAAAACCTATTTTGCAACACAGAGAAACATATCTGAAGGTGTTAGAAGTGTTTTGCATGATTTTTGAAGTTAGACCCTGAAATGTCAGAAAACAGCTTTTCAGCGCAGAACAAAGTTGGTTCAGGCAATGCAAGCTGAATCTCTGTCCCACTTTAACTTTGCAGTCTGTGCATGAATAAAACCTATTTTGCAACACAGAGAAACATATCTGAAGGTGTTAGAAGTGTTTTGCATGATTTTTGAAGTTAGACCCTGAAATGTCAGAAAACAGCGTTTCAGCGCAGAACAAAGTTGGTTCAGGCAATGCAAGCTGAATCTCTGTCCCACTTTAAATTTACACTCTGTGCATGAATAAAAGCTATTTTGCAACACAGAGAAACATATCTGAAGGTGTTAGAAGTGTTTTGCATGATTTTTGAAGTTAGACCCTGAAATGTCAGAAAACAGCGTTTCAGCGCAGAACAAAGTTGGTTCAGGCAATGCAAGCTGAATCTCTGTCCCACTTTAAATTTACACTCTGTGCATGAATAAAAGCTATTTTGCAACACAGAGAAACATATCTGAAGGTGTTAGAAGTGTTTTGCATGATTTTTGAAGTTAGACCCTGAAATGTCAGAAAACAGCTTTTCAGCGCAGAACAAAGTTGGTTCAGGCAATGCAAGCTGAATCTTGGTCCCACTTTAAATTTACACTCTGTGCATGGATAAAAGCTATTTTGCAACACAGAGAAACATATCTGAAGGTGTTAGAAGTGTTTTGCATGATTTTTGAAGTTAGACTCTGAAATGTCAGAAAACAGCTTTTCAGCGCAGAACAAAGTTGGTTCAGGCAATGCAAGCTGAATCTTGGTCCCACTTTAAATTTACACTCTGTGCATGGATAAAAGCTATTTTGCAACACAGAGAAACATATCTGAAGGTGTTAGAAGTGTTTTGCATGATTTTTGAAGTTAGACCCTGAAATGTCAGAAAACAGCGTTTCAGCGCAGAACAAAGTTGGTTCAGGCAGTGCAAGCTGAATCTTGGTCCCACTTTAACTTTGCAGTCTGTGCATGAATAAAACCTATTTTGCAACACAGAGAAACATATCTGAAGGTGTTAGAAGTGTTTTGCATGATTTTTGAAGTTAGACCCTGAAATGTCAGAAAACAGCTTTTCAGCGCAGAACAAAGTTGGTTCAGGCAATGCAAGCTGAATCTTGGTCCCACTTTAAATTTACACTCTGTGCATGAATAAAAGCTATTTTGCAACACAGAGAAACATATCTGAAGGTGTTAGAAGTGTTTTGCATGATTTTTGATGTTAGACTCTGAAATGTCAGAAAACAGCTTTTCAGCGCAGAACAAAGTTGGTTCAGGCAATGCAAGCTGAATCTTGGTCCCACTTTAAATTTACACTCTGTGCATGAATAAAAGCTATTTTGCAACACAGAGAAACATATCTGAAGGTGTTAGAAGTGTTTTGCATGATTTTTGAAGTTAGACCCTGAAATGTCAGAAAACAGCGTTTCAGCGCAGAACAAAGTTGGTTCAGGCAGTGCAAGCTGAATCTTGGTCCCACTTTAACTTTGCAGTCTGTGCATGAATAAAACCTATTTTGCAACACAGAGAAACATATCTGAAGGTGTTAGAAGTGTTTTGCATGATTTTTGAAGTTAGACCCTGAAATGTCAGAAAACAGCTTTTCAGCGCAGAACAAAGTTGGTTCAGGCAATGCAAGCTGAATCTTGGTCCCACTTTAAATTTACACTCTGTGCATGGATAAAAGCTATTTTGCAACACAGAGAAACATATCTGAAGGTGTTAGAAGTGTTTTGCATGATTTTTGAAGTTAGACCCTGAAATGTCAGAAAACAGCGTTTCAGCGCAGAACAAAGTTGGTTCAGGCAGTGCAAGCTGAATCTTGGTCCCACTTTAAATTTACACTCTGTGCATGAATAAAAGCTATTTTGCAACACAGAGAAACATATCTGAAGGTGTTAGAAGTGTTTTGCATGATTTTTGAAGTTAGACTCTGAAATGTCAGAAAACAGCTTTTCAGCGCAGAACAAAGTTGGTTCAGGCAATGCAAGCTGAATCTTGGTCCCACTTTAACTTTGCAGTCTGTGCATGAATAAAACCTATTTTGCAACACAGAGAAACATATCTGAAGGTGTTAGAAGTGTTTTGCATGATTTTTGAAGTTAGACCCTGAAATGTCAGAAAACAGCTTTTCAGAGCAGAACAAAGTTGGTTCAGGCAATGCAAGCTGAATCTTGGTCCCACTTTAAATTTACACTCTGTGCATGAATAAAAGCTATTTTGCAACACAGAGAAACATATCTGAAGGTGTTAGAAGTGTTTTGCATGATTTTTGAAGTTAGACTCTGAAATGTCAGAAAACAGCTTTTCAGCGCAGAACAAAGTTGGTTCAGGCAATGCAAGCTGAATCTTGGTCCCACTTTAAATTTACACTCTGTGCATGAATAAAAGCTATTTTGCAACACAGAGAAACATATCTGAAGGTGTTAGAAGTGTTTTGCATGATTTTTGAAGTTAGACCCTGAAATGTCAGAAAACAGCGTTTCAGCGCAGAACAAATTTGGTTCAGGCAATGCAAGCTGAATCTTGGTCCCACTTTAACTTTGCAGTCTGTGCATGAATAAAGCTATTTTGCAACACAGAGAAACATATCTGAAGGTGTTAGAAGTGTTTTGCATGATTTTTGAAGTTAGACCCTGAAATGTCAGAAAACAGCTTTTCAGCGCAGAACAAAGTTGGTTCAGGCAATGCAAGCTGAATCTTGGTCCCACTTTAAATTTACACTCTGTGCATGAATAAAAGCTATTTTGCAACACAGAGAAACATATCTGAAGGTGTTAGAAGTGTTTTGCATGATTTTTGAAGTTAGACCCTGAAATGTCAGAAAACAGCTTTTCAGCGCAGAACAAAGTTGGTTCAGGCAATGCAAGCTGAATCTTGGTCCCACTTTAAATTTACACTCTGTGCATGAATAAAAGCTATTTTGCAACACAGAGAAACATATCTGAAGGTGTTAGAAGTGTTTTGCATGATTTTTGAAGTTAGACCCTGAAATGTCAGAAAACAGCGTTTCAGCGCAGAACAAAGTTGGTTCAGGCAATGCAAGCTGAATCTCTGTCCCACTTTAAATTTACACTCTGTGCATGAATAAAAGCTATTTTGCAACACAGAGAAACATATCTGAAGGTGTTAGAAGTGTTTTGCATGATTTTTGAAGTTAGACCCTGAAATGTCAGAAAACAGCGTTTCAGCGCAGAACAAAGTTGGTTCAGGCAATGCAAGCTGAATCTCTGTCCCACTTTAAATTTGCAGTCTGTGCATGAATAAAACCTATTTTGCAACACAGAGAAACATATCTGAAGGTGTTAGAAGTGCTTTGCATGATTTTTGAAGTTAGACCCTGAAATGTCAGAAAACAGCGTTTCAGCGCAGAACAAAGTTGGTTCAGGCAATGCAAGCTGAATCTCTGTCCCACTTTAAATTTACACTCTGTGCATGAATAAAAGCTATTTTGCAACACAGAGAAACATATCTGAAGGTGTTAGAAGTGTTTTGCATGATTTTTGAAGTTAGACCCTGAAATGTCAGAAAACAGCGTTTCAGCGCAGAACAAAGTTGGTTAAGGCAATGCAAGCTGAATCTCTGTCCCACTTTAAATTTACACTCTGTGCATGAATAAAAGCTATTTTGCAACACAGAGAAACATATCTGAAGGTGTTAGAAGTGTTTTGCATGATTTTTGAAGTTAGACCCTGAAATGTCAGAAAACAGCGTTTCAGCGCAGAACAAAGTTGGTTCAGGCAATGCAAGCTGAATCTCTGTCCCACTTTAAATTTGCAGTCTGTGCATGAATAAAAGCTATTTTGCAACACAGAGAAACATATCTGAAGGTGTTAGAAGTGTTTTGCATGATTTTTGAAGTTAGACCCTGAAATGTCAGAAAACAGCGTTTCAGCGCAGAACAAAGTTGGTTCAGGCAATGCAAGCTGAATCTCTGTCCCACTTTAACTTTGCAGTCTGTGCATGAATAAAACCTATTTTGCAACACAGAGAAACATATCTGAAGGTGTTAGAAGTGTTTTGCATGATTTTTGAAGTTAGACCCTGAAATGTCAGAAAACAGCTTTTCAGCGCAGAACAAAGTTGGTTCAGGCAATGCAAGCTGAATCTCTGTCCCACTTTAAATTTACACTCTGTGCATGAATAAAACCTATTTTGCAACACAGAGAAACATATCTGAAGGTGTTAGAAGTGTTTTGCATGATTTTTGAAGTTAGACCCTGAAATGTCAGAAAACAGCTTTTCAGCGCAGAACAAAGTTGCTTCAGGCAATGCAAGCTGAATCTCTGTCCCACTTTAACTTTGCAGTCTGTGCATGAATAAAACCTATTTTGCAACACAGAGAAACATATCTGAAGGTGTTAGAAGTGTTTTGCATGATTTTTGAAGTTAGACCCTGAAATGTCAGAAAACAGCGTTTCAGCGCAGAACAAAGTTGGTTCAGGCAATGCAAGCTGAATCTCTGTCCCACTTTAAATTTACACTCTGTGCATGAATAAAAGCTATTTTGCAACACAGAGAAACATATCTGAAGGTGTTAGAAGTGTTTTGCATGATTTTTGAAGTTAGACCCTGAGATGTCAGAAAACAGCGTTTCAGCGCAGAACAAAGTTGGTTCAGGCAATGCAAGCTGAATCTCTGTCCCACTTTAAATTTGCAGTCTGTGCATGAATAAAAGCTATTTTGCAACACAGAGAAACATATCTGAAGGTGTTAGAAGTGTTTTGCATGATTTTTGAAGTTAGACCCTGAAATGTCAGAAAACAGCTTTTCAGCGCAGAACAAAGTTGGTTCAGGCAATGCAAGCTGAATCTCGGTCCCTCTTTAACTTTGCAGTCTGTGCATGAATAAAACCTATTTTGCAACACAGAGAAACATATCTGAAGGTGTTAGAAGTGTTTTGCATGATTTTTGAAGTTAGACCCTGAAATGTCAGAAAACAGCTTTTCAGCGCAGAACAAAGTTGGTTCAGGCAATGCAAGCTGAATCTCTGTCCCACTTTAAATTTACACTCTGTGCATGAATAAAACCTATTTTGCAACACAGAGAAACATATCTGAAGGTGTTAGAAGTGTTTTGCATGATTTTTGAAGTTAGACCCTGAAATGTCAGAAAACAGCTTTTCAGCGCAGAACAAAGTTGGTTCAGGCAATGCAAGCTGAATCTCTGTCCCACTTTAACTTTGCAGTCTGTGCATGAATAAAACCTATTTTGCAACACAGAGAAACATATCTGAAGGTGTTAGAAGTGTTTTGCATGATTTTTGAAGTTAGACCCTGAAATGTCAGAAAACAGCGTTTCAGCGCAGAACAAAGTTGGTTCAGGCAATGCAAGCTGAATCTCTGTCCCACTTTAAATTTACACTCTGTGCATGAATAAAAGCTATTTTGCAACACAGAGAAACATATCTGAAGGTGTTAGAAGTGTTTTGCATGATTTTTGAAGTTAGACCCTGAAATGTCAGAAAACAGCGTTTCAGCGCAGAACAAAGTTGGTTCAGGCAATGCAAGCTGAATCTCTGTCCCACTTTAAATTTACACTCTGTGCATGAATAAAAGCTATTTTGCAACACAGAGAAACATATCTGAAGGTGTTAGAAGTGTTTTGCATGATTTTTGAAGTTAGACCCTGAAATGTCAGAAAACAGCTTTTCAGCGCAGAACAAAGTTGGTTCAGGCAATGCAAGCTGAATCTTGGTCCCACTTTAAATTTACACTCTGTGCATGGATAAAAGCTATTTTGCAACACAGAGAAACATATCTGAAGGTGTTAGAAGTGTTTTGCATGATTTTTGAAGTTAGACTCTGAAATGTCAGAAAACAGCTTTTCAGCGCAGAACAAAGTTGGTTCAGGCAATGCAAGCTGAATCTTGGTCCCACTTTAAATTTACACTCTGTGCATGGATAAAAGCTATTTTGCAACACAGAGAAACATATCTGAAGGTGTTAGAAGTGTTTTGCATGATTTTTGAAGTTAGACCCTGAAATGTCAGAAAACAGCGTTTCAGCGCAGAACAAAGTTGGTTCAGGCAATGCAAGCTGAATCTCTGTCCCACTTTAACTTTGCAGTCTGTGCATGAATAAAAGCTATTTTGCAACACAGAGAAACATATCTGAAGGTGTTAGAAGTGTTTTACATGATTTTTGAAGTTAGACCCTGAAATGTCAGAAAACAGCTTTTCAGCGCAGAACAAAGTTGGTTCAGGCAATGCAAGCTGAATCTTGGTCCCACTTTAAATTTACACTCTGTGCATGAATAAAAGCTATTTTGCAACACAGAGAAACATATCTGAAGGTGTTAGAAGTGTTTTGCATGATTTTTGAAGTTAGACTCTGAAATGTCAGAAAACAGCTTTTCAGCGCAGAACAAAGTTGGTTCAGGCAATGCAAGCTGAATCTTGGTCCCACTTTAAATTTACACTCTGTGCATGAATAAAAGCTATTTTGCAACACAGAGAAACATATCTGAAGGTGTTAGAAGTGTTTTGCATGATTTTTGAAGTTAGACCCTGAAATGTCAGAAAACAGCGTTTCAGCGCAGAACAAAGTTGGTTCAGGCAGTGCAAGCTGAATCTTGGTCCCACTTTAAATTTACACTCTGTGCATGAATAAAAGCTATTTTGCAACACAGAGAAACATATCTGAAGGTGTTAGAAGTGTTTTGCATGATTTTTGAAGTTAGACCCTGAAATGTCAGAAAACAGCGTTTCAGCGCAGAACAAAGTTGGTTCAGGCAATGCAAGCTGAATCTTGGTCCCACTTTAAATTTACACTCTGTGCATGGATAAAAGCTATTTTGCAACACAGAGAAACATATCTGAAGGTGTTAGAAGTGTTTTGCATGATTTTTGAAGTTAGACCCTGAAATGTCAGAAAACAGCGTTTCAGCGTAGAACAAAGTTGGTTCAGGCAGTGCAAGCTGAATCTTGGTCCCACTTTAAATTTACACTCTGTGCATGAATAAAAGCTATTTTGCAACACAGAGAAACATATCTGAAGGTGTTAGAAGTGTTTTGCATGATTTTTGAAGTTAGACTCTGAAATGTCAGAAAACAGCTTTTCAGCGCAGAACAAAGTTGGTTCAGGCAATGCAAGCTGAATCTTGGTCCCACTTTAACTTTGCAGTCTGTGCATGAATAAAACCTATTTTGCAACACAGAGAAACATATCTGAAGGTGTTAGAAGTGTTTTGCATGATTTTTGAAGTTAGACCCTGAAATGTCAGAAAACAGCTTTTCAGCGCAGAACAAAGTTGGTTCAGGCAATGCAAGCTGAATCTTGGTCCCACTTTAAATTTACACTCTGTGCATGAATAAAAGCTATTTTGCAACACAGAGAAACATATCTGAAGGTGTTAGAAGTGTTTTGCATGATTTTTGAAGTTAGACTCTGAAATGTCAGAAAACAGCTTTTCAGCGCAGAACAAAGTTGGTTCAGGCAATGCAAGCTGAATCTTGGTCCCACTTTAAATTTACACTCTGTGCATGAATAAAAGCTATTTTGCAACACAGAGAAACATATCTGAAGGTGTTAGAAGTGTTTTGCATGATTTTTGAAGTTAGACCCTGAAATGTCAGAAAACAGCGTTTCAGCGCAGAACAAATTTGGTTCAGGCAATGCAAGCTGAATCTTGGTCCCACTTTAACTTTGCAGTCTGTGCATGAATAAAGCTATTTTGCAACACAGAGAAACATATCTGAAGGTGTTAGAAGTGTTTTGCATGATTTTTGAAGTTAGACCCTGAAATGTCAGAAAACAGCGTTTCAGCGCAGAACAAAGTTGGTTCAGGCAATGCAAGCTGAATCTCTGTCCCACTTTAAATTTACACTCTGTGCATGAATAAAAGCTATTTTGCAACACAGAGAAACATATCTGAAGGTGTTAGAAGTGTTTTGCATGATTTTTGAAGTTAGACCCTGAAATGTCAGAAAACAGCGTTTCAGCGCAGAACAAAGTTGGTTCAGGCAATGCAAGCTGAATCTCTGTCCCACTTTAAATTTGCAGTCTGTGCATGAATAAAAGCTATTTTGCAACACAGAGAAACATATCTGAAGGTGTTAGAAGTGTTTTGCATGATTTTTGAAGTTAGACCCTGAAATGTCAGAAAACAGCTTTTCAGCGCAGAACAAAGTTGGTTCAGGCAATGCAAGCTGAATCTCGGTCCCTCTTTAACTTTGCAGTCTGTGCATGAATAAAACCTATTTTGCAACACAGAGAAACATATCTGAAGGTGTTAGAAGTGTTTTGCATGATTTTTGAAGTTAGACCCTGAAATGTCAGAAAACAGCTTTTCAGCGCAGAACAAAGTTGGTTCAGGCAATGCAAGCTGAATCTCTGTCCCACTTTAAATTTACACTCTGTGCATGAATAAAACCTATTTTGCAACACAGAGAAACATATCTGAAGGTGTTAGAAGTGTTTTGCATGATTTTTGAAGTTAGACCCTGAAATGTCAGAAAACAGCTTTTCAGCGCAGAACAAAGTTGGTTCAGGCAATGCAAGCTGAATCTCTGTCCCACTTTAACTTTGCAGTCTGTGCATGAATAAAACCTATTTTGCAACACAGAGAAACATATCTGAAGGTGTTAGAAGTGTTTTGCATGATTTTTGAAGTTAGACCCTGAAATGTCAGAAAACAGCGTTTCAGCGCAGAACAAAGTTGGTTCAGGCAATGCAAGCTGAATCTCTGTCCCACTTTAAATTTACACTCTGTGCATGAATAAAAGCTATTTTGCAACACAGAGAAACATATCTGAAGGTGTTAGAAGTGTTTTGCATGATTTTTGAAGTTAGACCCTGAAATGTCAGAAAACAGCGTTTCAGCGCAGAACAAAGTTGGTTCAGGCAATGCAAGCTGAATCTCTGTCCCACTTTAAATTTACACTCTGTGCATGAATAAAAGCTATTTTGCAACACAGAGAAACATATCTGAAGGTGTTAGAAGTGTTTTGCATGATTTTTGAAGTTAGACCCTGAAATGTCAGAAAACAGCTTTTCAGCGCAGAACAAAGTTGGTTCAGGCAATGCAAGCTGAATCTTGGTCCCACTTTAAATTTACACTCTGTGCATGGATAAAAGCTATTTTGCAACACAGAGAAACATATCTGAAGGTGTTAGAAGTGTTTTGCATGATTTTTGAAGTTAGACTCTGAAATGTCAGAAAACAGCTTTTCAGCGCAGAACAAAGTTGGTTCAGGCAATGCAAGCTGAATCTTGGTCCCACTTTAAATTTACACTCTGTGCATGGATAAAAGCTATTTTGCAACACAGAGAAACATATCTGAAGGTGTTAGAAGTGTTTTGCATGATTTTTGAAGTTAGACCCTGAAATGTCAGAAAACAGCGTTTCAGCACAGAACAAAGTTGGTTCAGGCAATGCAAGCTGAATCTCTGTCCCACTTTAACTTTGCAGTCTGTGCATGAATAAAAGCTATTTTGCAACACAGAGAAACATATCTGAAGGTGTTAGAAGTGTTTTGCATGATTTTTGAAGTTAGACCCTGAAATGTCAGAAAACAGCTTTTCAGCGCAGAACAAAGTTGGTTCAGGCAATGCAAGCTGAATCTTGGTCCCACTTTAAATTTACACTCTGTGCATGAATAAAAGCTATTTTGCAACACAGAGAAACATATCTGAAGGTGTTAGAAGTGTTTTGCATGATTTTTGAAGTTAGACTCTGAAATGTCAGAAAACAGCTTTTCAGCGCAGAACAAAGTTGGTTCAGGCAATGCAAGCTGAATCTTGGTCCCACTTTAAATTTACACTCTGTGCATGAATAAAAGCTATTTTGCAACACAGAGAAACATATCTGAAGGTGTTAGAAGTGTTTTGCATGATTTTTGAAGTTAGACCCTGAAATGTCAGAAAACAGCGTTTCAGCGCAGAACAAAGTTGGTTCAGGCAGTGCAAGCTGAATCTTGGTCCCACTTTAAATTTACACTCTGTGCATGAATAAAAGCTATTTTGCAACACAGAGAAACATATCTGAAGGTGTTAGAAGTGTTTTGCATGATTTTTGAAGTTAGACCCTGAAATGTCAGAAAACAGCGTTTCAGCGCAGAACAAAGTTGGTTCAGGCAATGCAAGCTGAATCTTGGTCCCACTTTAAATTTACACTCTGTGCATGGATAAAAGCTATTTTGCAACACAGAGAAACATATCTGAAGGTGTTAGAAGTGTTTTGCATGATTTTTGAAGTTAGACCCTGAAATGTCAGAAAACAGCGTTTCAGCGTAGAACAAAGTTGGTTCAGGCAGTGCAAGCTGAATCTTGGTCCCACTTTAAATTTACACTCTGTGCATGAATAAAAGCTATTTTGCAACACAGAGAAACATATCTGAAGGTGTTAGAAGTGTTTTGCATGATTTTTGAAGTTAGACTCTGAAATGTCAGAAAACAGCTTTTCAGCGCAGAACAAAGTTGGTTCAGGCAATGCAAGCTGAATCTTGGTCCCACTTTAACTTTGCAGTCTGTGCATGAATAAAACCTATTTTGCAACACAGAGAAACATATCTGAAGGTGTTAGAAGTGTTTTGCATGATTTTTGAAGTTAGACCCTGAAATGTCAGAAAACAGCTTTTCAGCGCAGAACAAAGTTGGTTCAGGCAATGCAAGCTGAATCTTGGTCCCACTTTAAATTTACACTCTGTGCATGAATAAAAGCTATTTTGCAACACAGAGAAACATATCTGAAGGTGTTAGAAGTGTTTTGCATGATTTTTGAAGTTAGACCCTGAAATGTCAGAAAACAGCGTTTCAGCGCAGAACAAATTTGGTTCAGGCAATGCAAGCTGAATCTTGGTCCCACTTTAACTTTGCAGTCTGTGCATGAATAAAGCTATTTTGCAACACAGAGAAACATATCTGAAGGTGTTAGAAGTGTTTTGCATGATTTTTGAAGTTAGACCCTGAAATGTCAGAAAACAGCTTTTCAGCGCAGAACAAAGTTGGTTCAGGCAATGCAAGCTGAATCTTGGTCCCACTTTAAATTTACACTCTGTGCATGAATAAAAGCTATTTTGCAACACAGAGAAACATATCTGAAGGTGTTAGAAGTGTTTTGCATGATTTTTGAAGTTAGACCCTGAAATGTCAGAAAACAGCGTTTCAGCGCAGAACAAAGTTGGTTCAGGCAATGCAAGCTGAATCTCTGTCCCACTTTAAATTTACACTCTGTGCATGAATAAAAGCTATTTTGCAACACAGACAAACATATCTGAAGGTGTTAGAAGTGTTTTGCATGATTTTTGAAGTTAGACCCTGAAATGTCAGAAAACAGCGTTTCAGCGCAGAACAAAGTTGGTTCAGGCAATGCAAGCTGAATCTCTGTCCCACTTTAAATTTGCAGTCTGTGCATGAATAAAACCTATTTTGCAACACAGAGAAACATATCTGAAGGTGTTAGAAGTGCTTTGCATGATTTTTGAAGTTAGACCCTGAAATGTCAGAAAACAGCGTTTCAGCGCAGAACAAAGTTGGTTCAGGCAATGCAAGCTGAATCTCTGTCCCACTTTAAATTTACACTCTGTGCATGAATAAAAGCTATTTTGCAACACAGAGAAACATATCTGAAGGTGTTAGAAGTGTTTTGCATGATTTTTGAAGTTAGACCCTGAAATGTCAGAAAACAGCTTTTCAGCGCAGAACAAAGTTGGTTCAGGCAATGCAAGCTGAATCTCTGTCCCACTTTAAATTTGCAGTCTGTGCATGAATAAAACCTATTTTGCAACACAGAGAAACATATCTGAAGGTGTTAGAAGTGTTTTGCATGATTTTTGAAGTTAGACCCTGAAATGTCAGAAAACAGCGTTTCAGCGCAGAACAAAGTTGGTTAAGGCAATGCAAGCTGAATCTCTGTCCCACTTTAAATTTACACTCTGTGCATGAATAAAAGCTATTTTGCAACACAGAGAAACATATCTGAAGGTGTTAGAAGTGTTTTGCATGATTTTTGAAGTTAGACCCTGAAATGTCAGAAAACAGCGTTTCAGCGCAGAACAAAGTTGGTTCAGGCAATGCAAGCTGAATCTCTGTCCCACTTTAAATTTGCAGTCTGTGCATGAATAAAAGCTATTTTGCAACACAGAGAAACATATCTGAAGGTGTTAGAAGTGTTTTGCATGATTTTTGAAGTTAGACCCTGAAATGTCAGAAAACAGCGTTTCAGCGCAGAACAAAGTTGGTTCAGGCAATGCAAGCTGAATCTCTGTCCCACTTTAAATTTACACTCTGTGCATGAATAAAAGCTATTTTGCAACACAGAGAAACATATCTGAAGGTGTTAGAAGTGTTTTGCATGATTTTTGAAGTTAGACCCTGAAATGTCAGAAAACAGCGTTTCAGCGCAGAACAAAGTTGGTTCAGGCAATGCAAGCTGAATCTCTGTCCCACTTTAAATTTGCAGTCTGTGCATGAATAAAACCTATTTTGCAACACAGAGAAACATATCTGAAGGTGTTAGAAGTGTTTTGCATGATTTTTGAAGTTAGACCCTGAAATGTCAGAAAACAGCTTTTCAGCGCAGAACAAAGTTGGTTCAGGCAATGCAAGCTGAATCTCGGTCCCTCTTTAACTTTGCAGTCTGTGCATGAATAAAACCTATTTTGCAACACAGAGAAACATATCTGAAGGTGTTAGAAGTGTTTTGCATGATTTTTGAAGTTAGACCCTGAAATGTCAGAAAACAGCGTTTCAGCGCAGAACAAAGTTGGTTCAGGCAGTGCAAGCTGAATCTTGGTCCCACTTTAAATTTACACTCTGTGCATGAATAAAAGCTATTTTGCAACACAGAGAAACATATCTGAAGGTGTTAGAAGTGTTTTGCATGATTTTTGAAGTTAGACCCTGAAATGTCAGAAAACAGCTTTTCAGCGCAGAACAAAGTTGGTTCAGGCAATGCAAGCTGAATCTTGGTCCCACTTTAAATTTACACTCTGTGCATGGATAAAAGCTATTTTGCAACACAGAGAAACATATCTGAAGGTGTTAGAAGTGTTTTGCATGATTTTTGAAGTTAGACCCTGAAATGTCAGAAAACAGCGTTTCAGCGTAGAACAAAGTTGGTTCAGGCAGTGCAAGCTGAATCTTGGTCCCACTTTAAATTTACACTCTGTGCATGAATAAAAGCTATTTTGCAACATAGAGAAACATATCTGAAGGTGTTAGAAGTGTTTTGCATGATTTTTGAAGTTAGACTCTGAAATGTCAGAAAACAGCTTTTCAGCGCAGAACAAAGTTGGTTCAGGCAATGCAAGCTGAATCTTGGTCCCACTTTAACTTTGCAGTCTGTGCATGAATAAAACCTATTTTGCAACACAGAGAAACATATCTGAAGGTGTTAGAAGTGTTTTGCATGATTTTTGAAGTTAGACCCTGAAATGTCAGAAAACAGCTTTTCAGCGCAGAACAAAGTTGGTTCAGGCAATGCAAGCTGAATCTTGGTCCCACTTTAAATTTACACTCTGTGCATGAATAAAAGCTATTTTGCAACACAGAGAAACATATCTGAAGGTGTTAGAAGTGTTTTGCATGATTTTTGAAGTTAGACTCTGAAATGTCAGAAAACAGCTTTTCAGCGCAGAACAAAGTTGGTTCAGGCAATGCAAGCTGAATCTTGGTCCCACTTTAAATTTACACTCTGTGCATGAATAAAAGCTATTTTGCAACACAGAGAAACATATCTGAAGGTGTTAGAAGTGTTTTGCATGATTTTTGAAGTTAGACCCTGAAATGTCAGAAAACAGCGTTTCAGCGCAGAACAAATTTGGTTCAGGCAATGCAAGCTGAATCTTGGTCCCACTTTAACTTTGCAGTCTGTGCATGAATAAAGCTATTTTGCAACACAGAGAAACATATCTGAAGGTGTTAGAAGTGTTTTGCATGATTTTTGAAGTTAGACCCTGAAATGTCAGAAAACAGCTTTTCAGCGCAGAACAAAGTTGGTTCAGGCAATGCAAGCTGAATCTTGGTCCCACTTTAAATTTACACTCTGTGCATGAATAAAAGCTATTTTGCAACACAGAGAAACATATCTGAAGGTGTTAGAAGTGTTTTGCATGATTTTTGAAGTTAGACCCTGAAATGTCAGAAAACAGCTTTTCAGCGCAGAACAAAGTTGGTTCAGGCAATGCAAGCTGAATCTTGGTCCCACTTTAAATTTACACTCTGTGCATGAATAAAAGCTATTTTGCAACACAGAGAAACATATCTGAAGGTGTTAGAAGTGTTTTGCATGATTTTTGAAGTTAGACCCTGAAATGTCAGAAAACAGCGTTTCAGCGCAGAACAAAGTTGGTTCAGGCAATGCAAGCTGAATCTCTGTCCCACTTTAAATTTACACTCTGTGCATGAATAAAAGCTATTTTGCAACACAGAGAAACATATCTGAAGGTGTTAGAAGTGTTTTGCATGATTTTTGAAGTTAGACCCTGAAATGTCAGAAAACAGCGTTTCAGCGCAGAACAAAGTTGGTTCAGGCAATGCAAGCTGAATCTCTGTCCCACTTTAAATTTGCAGTCTGTGCATGAATAAAACCTATTTTGCAACACAGAGAAACATATCTGAAGGTGTTAGAAGTGCTTTGCATGATTTTTGAAGTTAGACCCTGAAATGTCAGAAAACAGCGTTTCAGCGCAGAACAAAGTTGGTTCAGGCAATGCAAGCTGAATCTCTGTCCCACTTTAAATTTACACTCTGTGCATGAATAAAAGCTATTTTGCAACACAGAGAAACATATCTGAAGGTGTTAGAAGTGTTTTGCATGATTTTTGAAGTTAGACCCTGAAATGTCAGAAAACAGCTTTTCAGCGCAGAACAAAGTTGGTTCAGGCAATGCAAGCTGAATCTCTGTCCCACTTTAAATTTGCAGTCTGTGCATGAATAAAACCTATTTTGCAACACAGAGAAACATATCTGAAGATGTTAGAAGTGTTTTGCATGATTTTTGAAGTTAGACCCTGAAATGTCAGAAAACAGCGTTTCAGCGCAGAACAAAGTTGGTTAAGGCAATGCAAGCTGAATCTCTGTCCCACTTTAAATTTACACTCTGTGCATGAATAAAAGCTATTTTGCAACACAGAGAAACATATCTGAAGGTGTTAGAAGTGTTTTGCATGATTTTTGAAGTTAGACCCTGAAATGTCAGAAAACAGCGTTTCAGCGCAGAACAAAGTTGGTTCAGGCAATGCAAGCTGAATCTCTGTCCCACTTTAAATTTGCAGTCTGTGCATGAATAAAAGCTATTTTGCAACACAGAGAAACATATCTGAAGGTGTTAGAAGTGTTTTGCATGATTTTTGAAGTTAGACCCTGAAATGTCAGAAAACAGCGTTTCAGCGCAGAACAAAGTTGGTTCAGGCAATGCAAGCTGAATCTCTGTCCCACTTTAACTTTGCAGTCTGTGCATGAATAAAACCTATTTTGCAACACAGAGAAACATATCTGAAGGTGTTAGAAGTGTTTTGCATGATTTTTGAAGTTAGACCCTGAAATGTCAGAAAACAGCTTTTCAGCGCAGAACAAAGTTGCTTCAGGCAATGCAAGCTGAATCTCTGTCCCACTTTAACTTTGCAGTCTGTGCATGAATAAAACCTATTTTGCAACACAGAGAAACATATCTGAAGGTGTTAGAAGTGTTTTGCATGATTTTTGAAGTTAGACCCTGAAATGTCAGAAAACAGCGTTTCAGCGCAGAACAAAGTTGGTTCAGGCAATGCAAGCTGAATCTCTGTCCCACTTTAAATTTACACTCTGTGCATGAATAAAAGCTATTTTGCAACACAGAGAAACATATCTGAAGGTGTTAGAAGTGTTTTGCATGATTTTTGAAGTTAGACCCTGAAATGTCAGAAAACAGCGTTTCAGCGCAGAACAAAGTTGGTTCAGGCAATGCAAGCTGAATCTCTGTCCCACTTTAAATTTGCAGTCTGTGCATGAATAAAAGCTATTTTGCAACACAGAGAAACATATCTGAAGGTGTTAGAAGTGTTTTGCATGATTTTTGAAGTTAGACCCTGAAATGTCAGAAAACAGCTTTTCAGCGCAGAACAAAGTTGGTTCAGGCAATGCAAGCTGAATCTCGGTCCCTCTTTAACTTTGCAGTCTGTGCATGAATAAAACCTATTTTGCAACACAGAGAAACATATCTGAAGGTGTTAGAAGTGTTTTGCATGATTTTTGAAGTTAGACTCTGAAATGTCAGAAAACAGCTTTTCAGCGCAGAACAAAGTTGGTTCAGGCAATGCAAGCTGAATCTCTGTCCCACTTTAACTTTGCAGTCTGTGCATGAATAAAAGCTATTTTGCAACACAGAGAAACATATCTGAAGGTGTTAGAAGTGTTTTGCATGATTTTTGAAGTTAGACCCTGAAATGTCAGAAAACAGCTTTTCAGCGCAGAACAAAGTTGGTTCAGGCAATGCAAGCTGAATCTTGGTCCCACTTTAAATTTACACTCTGTGCATGAATAAAAGCTATTTTGCAACACAGAGAAACATATCTGAAGGTGTTAGAAGTGTTTTGCATGATTTTTGAAGTTAGACTCTGAAATGTCAGAAAACAGCTTTTCAGCGCAGAACAAAGTTGGTTCAGGCAATGCAAGCTGAATCTTGGTCCCACTTTAAATTTACACTCTGTGCATGAATAAAAGCTATTTTGCAACACAGAGAAACATATCTGAAGGTGTTAGAAGTGTTTTGCATGATTTTTGAAGTTAGACCCTGAAATGTCAGAAAACAGCGTTTCAGCGCAGAACAAAGTTGGTTCAGGCAGTGCAAGCTGAATCTTGGTCCCACTTTAACTTTGCAGTCTGTGCATGAATAAAACCTATTTTGCAACACAGAGAAACATATCTGAAGGTGTTAGAAGTGTTTTGCATGATTTTTGAAGTTAGACCCTGAAATGTCAGAAAACAGCGTTTCAGCGCAGAACAAAGTTGGTTCAGGCAATGCAAGCTGAATCTCTGTCCCACTTTAACTTTGCAGTCTGTGCATGAATAAAACCTATTTTGCAACACAGAGAAACATATCTGAAGGTGTTAGAAGTGTTTTGCATGATTTTTGAAGTTAGAACCTGAAATGTCAGAAAACAGCGTTTCAGCGCAGAACAAAGTTGGTTCAGGCAATGCAAGCTGAATCTTGGTCCCACTTTAACTTTGCAGTCTGTGCATGAATAAAACCTATTTTGCAACACAGAGAAACATATCTGAAGGTGTTAGAAGTTTTTTGCATGATTTTTGAAGTTAGACCCTGAAATGTCAGAAAACAGCTTTTCAGCGCAGAACAAAGTTGGTTCAGGCAATGCAAGCTGAATCTTGGTCCCACATTAAATTTACACTCTGTGCATGAATAAAAGCTATTTTGCAACACAGAGAAACATATCTGAAGGTGTTAGAAGTGTTTTGCATGATTTTTGAAGTTAGACTCTGAAATGTCAGAAAACAGCTTTTCAGCGCAGAACAAAGTTGGTTCAGGCAATGCAAGCTGAATCTTGGTCCCACTTTAAATTTACACTCTGTGCATGAATAAAAGCTATTTTGCAACACAGAGAAACATATCTGAAGGTGTTAGAAGTGTTTTGCATGATTTTTGAAGTTAGACCCTGAAATGTCAGAAAACAGCTTTTCAGCGCAGAACAAAGTTGGTTCAGGCAATGCAAGCTGAATCTTGGTCCCACTTTAAATTTACACTCTGTGCATGAATAAAAGCTATTTTGCAACACAGAGAAACATATCTGAAGGTGTTAGAAGTGTTTTGCATGATTTTTGAAGTTAGACTCTGAAATGTCAGAAAACAGCTTTTCAGCGCAGAACAAAGTTGGTTCAGGCAATGCAAGCTGAATCTTGGTCCCACTTTAAATTTACACTCTGTGCATGGATAAAAGCTATTTTCCAACACAGAGAAACATATCTGAAGGTGTTAGAAGTGTTTTGCATGATTTTTGAAGTAAGACCCTGAAATGTCAGAAAACAGCGTTTCAGCGCAGAACAAAGTTGGTTCAGGCAGTGCAAGCTGAATCTTGGTCCCACTTTAAATTTACACTCTGTGCATGAATAAAAGCTATTTTGCAACACAGAGAAACATATCTGAAGGTGTTAGAAGTGTTTTGCATGATTTTTGAAGTTAGACTCTGAAATGTCAGAAAACAGCTTTTCAGCGCAGAACAAAGTTGGTTCAGGCAATGCAAGCTGAATCTTGGTCCCACTTTAACTTTGCAGTCTGTGCATGAATAAAACCTATTTTGCAACACAGAGAAACATATCTGAAGGTGTTAGAAGTGTTTTGCATGATTTTTGAAGTTAGACCCTGAAATGTCAGAAAACAGCTTTTCAGCGCAGAACAAAGTTGGTTCAGGCAATGCAAGCTGAATCTTGGTCCCACTTTAAATTTACACTCTGTGCATGAATAAAAGCTATTTTGCAACACAGAGAAACATATCTGAAGGTGTTAGAAGTGTTTTGCATGATTTTTGAAGTTAGACTCTGAAATGTCAGAAAACAGCTTTTCAGCGCAGAACAAAGTTGGTTCAGGCAATGCAAGCTGAATCTTGGTCCCACTTTAAATTTACACTCTGTGCATGAATAAAAGCTATTTTGCAACACGGAGAAACATATCTGAAGGTGTTAGAAGTGTTTTGCATGATTTTTGAAGTTAGACCCTGAAATGTCAGAAAACAGCGTTTCAGCGCAGAACAAAGTTGGTTCAGGCAATGCAAGCTGAATCTTGGTCCCACTTTAACTTTGCAGTCTGTGCATGAATAAAACCTATTTTGCAACACAGAGAAACATATCTGAAGGTGTTAGAAGTGTTTTGCATGATTTTTGAAGTTAGACCCTGAAATGTCAGAAAACAGCTTTTCAGCGCAGAACAAAGTTGGTTCAGGCAATGCAAGCTGAATCTTGGTCCCACTTTAAATTTACACTCTGTGCATGGATAAAAGCTATTTTGCAACACAGAGAAACATATCTGAAGGTGTTAGAAGTGTTTTGCATGATTTTTGAAGTTAGACCCTGAAATGTCAGAAAACAGCGTTTCAGCGCAGAACAAATTTGGTTCAGGCAATGCAAGCTGAATCTTGGTCCCACTTTAACTTTGCAGTCTGTGCATGAATAAAGCTATTTTGCAACACAGAGAAACATATCTGAAGGTGTTAGAAGTGTTTTGCATGATTTTTGAAGTTAGACCCTGAAATGTCAGAAAACAGCTTTTCAGCGCAGAACAAAGTTGGTTCAGGCAATGCAAGCTGAATCTTGGTCCCACTTTAAATTTACACTCTGTGCATGAATAAAAGCTATTTTGCAACACAGAGAAACATATCTGAAGGTGTTAGAAGTGTTTTGCATGATTTTTGAAGTTAGACCCTGAAATGTCAGAAAACAGCGTTTCAGCGCAGAACAAAGTTGGTTCAGGCAATGCAAGCTGAATCTCTGTCCCACTTTAAATTTGCAGTCTGTGCATGAATAAAACCTATTTTGCAACACAGAGAAACATATCTGAAGGTGTTAGAAGTGCTTTGCATGATTTTTGAAGTTAGACCCTGAAATGTCAGAAAACAGCGTTTCAGCGCAGAACAAAGTTGGTTCAGGCAATGCAAGCTGAATCTCTGTCCCACTTTAAATTTACACTCTGTGCATGAATAAAAGCTATTTTGCAACACAGAGAAACATATCTGAAGGTGTTAGAAGTGTTTTGCATGATTTTTGAAGTTAGACCCTGAAATGTCAGAAAACAGCTTTTCAGCGCAGAACAAAGTTGGTTCAGGCAATGCAAGCTGAATCTCTGTCCCACTTTAAATTTGCAGTCTGTGCATGAATAAAACCTATTTTGCAACACAGAGAAACATATCTGAAGATGTTAGAAGTGTTTTGCATGATTTTTGAAGTTAGACCCTGAAATGTCAGAAAACAGCGTTTCAGCGCAGAACAAAGTTGGTTAAGGCAATGCAAGCTGAATCTCTGTCCCACTTTAAATTTACACTCTGTGCATGAATAAAAGCTATTTTGCAACACAGAGAAACATATCTGAAGGTGTTAGAAGTGTTTTGCATGATTTTTGAAGTTAGACCCTGAAATGTCAGAAAACAGCGTTTCAGCGCAGAACAAAGTTGGTTCAGGCAATGCAAGCTGAATCTCTGTCCCACTTTAAATTTGCAGTCTGTGCATGAATAAAAGCTATTTTGCAACACAGAGAAACATATCTGAAGGTGTTAGAAGTGTTTTGCATGATTTTTGAAGTTAGACCCTGAAATGTCAGAAAACAGCGTTTCAGCGCAGAACAAAGTTGGTTCAGGCAATGCAAGCTGAATCTCTGTCCCACTTTAACTTTGCAGTCTGTGCATGAATAAAACCTATTTTGCAACACAGAGAAACATATCTGAAGGTGTTAGAAGTGTTTTGCATGATTTTTGAAGTTAGACCCTGAAATGTCAGAAAACAGCTTTTCAGCGCAGAACAAAGTTGCTTCAGGCAATGCAAGCTGAATCTCTGTCCCACTTTAACTTTGCAGTCTGTGCATGAATAAAACCTATTTTGCAACACAGAGAAACATATCTGAAGGTGTTAGAAGTGTTTTGCATGATTTTTGAAGTTAGACCCTGAAATGTCAGAAAACAGCGTTTCAGCGCAGAACAAAGTTGGTTCAGGCAATGCAAGCTGAATCTCTGTCCCACTTTAAATTTACACTCTGTGCATGAATAAAAGCTATTTTGCAACACAGAGAAACATATCTGAAGGTGTTAGAAGTGTTTTGCATGATTTTTGAAGTTAGACCCTGAAATGTCAGAAAACAGCGTTTCAGCGCAGAACAAAGTTGGTTCAGGCAATGCAAGCTGAATCTCTGTCCCACTTTAAATTTGCAGTCTGTGCATGAATAAAAGCTATTTTGCAACACAGAGAAACATATCTGAAGGTGTTAGAAGTGTTTTGCATGATTTTTGAAGTTAGACCCTGAAATGTCAGAAAACAGCTTTTCAGCGCAGAACAAAGTTGGTTCAGGCAATGCAAGCTGAATCTCGGTCCCTCTTTAACTTTGCAGTCTGTGCATGAATAAAACCTATTTTGCAACACAGAGAAACATATCTGAAGGTGTTAGAAGTGTTTTGCATGATTTTTGAAGTTAGACCCTGAAATGTCAGAAAACAGCTTTTCAGCGCAGAACAAAGTTGGTTCAGGCAATGCAAGCTGAATCTTGGTCCCACTTTAAATTTACACTCTGTGCATGGATAAAAGCTATTTTGCAACACAGAGAAACATATCTGAAGGTGTTAGAAGTGTTTTGCATGATTTTTGAAGTTAGACTCTGAAATGTCAGAAAACAGCTTTTCAGCGCAGAACAAAGTTGGTTCAGGCAATGCAAGCTGAATCTTGGTCCCACTTTAAATTTACACTCTGTGCATGGATAAAAGCTATTTTGCAACACAGAGAAACATATCTGAAGGTGTTAGAAGTGTTTTGCATGATTTTTGAAGTTAGACCCTGAAATGTCAGAAAACAGCGTTTCAGCGCAGAACAAAGTTGGTTCAGGCAATGCAAGCTGAATCTCTGTCCCACTTTAACTTTGCAGTCTGTGCATGAATAAAAGCTATTTTGCAACACAGAGAAACATATCTGAAGGTGTTAGAAGTGTTTTGCATGATTTTTGAAGTTAGACCCTGAAATGTCAGAAAACAGCTTTTCAGCGCAGAACAAAGTTGGTTCAGGCAATGCAAGCTGAATCTTGGTCCCACTTTAAATTTACACTCTGTGCATGAATAAAAGCTATTTTGCAACACAGAGAAACATATCTGAAGGTGTTAGAAGTGTTTTGCATGATTTTTGAAGTTAGACTCTGAAATGTCAGAAAACAGCTTTTCAGCGCAGAACAAAGTTGGTTCAGGCAATGCAAGCTGAATCTTGGTCCCACTTTAAATTTACACTCTGTGCATGAATAAAAGCTATTTTGCAACACAGAGAAACATATCTGAAGGTGTTAGAAGTGTTTTGCATGATTTTTGAAGTTAGACCCTGAAATGTCAGAAAACAGCGTTTCAGCGCAGAACAAAGTTGGTTCAGGCAGTGCAAGCTGAATCTTGGTCCCACTTTAACTTTGCAGTCTGTGCATGAATAAAACCTATTTTGCAACACAGAGAAACATATCTGAAGGTGTTAGAAGTGTTTTGCATGATTTTTGAAGTTAGACCCTGAAATGTCAGAAAACAGCGTTTCAGCGCAGAACAAAGTTGGTTCAGGCAATGCAAGCTGAATCTCTGTCCCACTTTAACTTTGCAGTCTGTGCATGAATAAAACCTATTTTGCAACACAGAGAAACATATCTGAAGGTGTTAGAAGTGTTTTGCATGATTTTTGAAGTTAGAACCTGAAATGTCAGAAAACAGCGTTTCAGCGCAGAACAAAGTTGGTTCAGGCAATGCAAGCTGAATCTTGGTCCCACTTTAACTTTGCAGTCTGTGCATGAATAAAACCTATTTTGCAACACAGAGAAACATATCTGAAGGTGTTAGAAGTTTTTTGCATGATTTTTGAAGTTAGACCCTGAAATGTCAGAAAACAGCTTTTCAGCGCAGAACAAAGTTGGTTCAGGCAATGCAAGCTGAATCTTGGTCCCACATTAAATTTACACTCTGTGCATGAATAAAAGCTATTTTGCAACACAGAGAAACATATCTGAAGGTGTTAGAAGTGTTTTGCATGATTTTTGAAGTTAGACTCTGAAATGTCAGAAAACAGCTTTTCAGCGCAGAACAAAGTTGGTTCAGGCAATGCAAGCTGAATCTTGGTCCCACTTTAAATTTACACTCTGTGCATGAATAAAAGCTATTTTGCAACACAGAGAAACATATCTGAAGGTGTTAGAAGTGTTTTGCATGATTTTTGAAGTTAGACCCTGAAATGTCAGAAAACAGCTTTTCAGCGCAGAACAAAGTTGGTTCAGGCAATGCAAGCTGAATCTTGGTCCCACTTTAAATTTACACTCTGTGCATGAATAAAAGCTATTTTGCAACACAGAGAAACATATCTGAAGGTGTTAGAAGTGTTTTGCATGATTTTTGAAGTTAGACTCTGAAATGTCAGAAAACAGCTTTTCAGCGCAGAACAAAGTTGGTTCAGGCAATGCAAGCTGAATCTTGGTCCCACTTTAAATTTACACTCTGTGCATGGATAAAAGCTATTTTCCAACACAGAGAAACATATCTGAAGGTGTTAGAAGTGTTTTGCATGATTTTTGAAGTAAGACCCTGAAATGTCAGAAAACAGCGTTTCAGCGCAGAACAAAGTTGGTTCAGGCAGTGCAAGCTGAATCTTGGTCCCACTTTAAATTTACACTCTGTGCATGAATAAAAGCTATTTTGCAACACAGAGAAACATATCTGAAGGTGTTAGAAGTGTTTTGCATGATTTTTGAAGTTAGACTCTGAAATGTCAGAAAACAGCTTTTCAGCGCAGAACAAAGTTGGTTCAGGCAATGCAAGCTGAATCTTGGTCCCACTTTAACTTTGCAGTCTGTGCATGAATAAAACCTATTTTGCAACACAGAGAAACATATCTGAAGGTGTTAGAAGTGTTTTGCATGATTTTTGAAGTTAGACCCTGAAATGTCAGAAAACAGCTTTTCAGCGCAGAACAAAGTTGGTTCAGGCAATGCAAGCTGAATCTTGGTCCCACTTTAAATTTACACTCTGTGCATGAATAAAAGCTATTTTGCAACACAGAGAAACATATCTGAAGGTGTTAGAAGTGTTTTGCATGATTTTTGAAGTTAGACTCTGAAATGTCAGAAAACAGCTTTTCAGCGCAGAACAAAGTTGGTTCAGGCAATGCAAGCTGAATCTTGGTCCCACTTTAAATTTACACTCTGTGCATGAATAAAAGCTATTTTGCAACACAGAGAAACATATCTGAAGGTGTTAGAAGTGTTTTGCATGATTTTTGAAGTTAGACCCTGAAATGTCAGAAAACAGCGTTTCAGCGCAGAACAAAGTTGGTTCAGGCAATGCAAGCTGAATCTTGGTCCCACTTTAACTTTGCAGTCTGTGCATGAATAAAACCTATTTTGCAACACAGAGAAACATATCTGAAGGTGTTAGAAGTGTTTTGCATGATTTTTGAAGTTAGACCCTGAAATGTCAGAAAACAGCTTTTCAGCGCAGAACAAAGTTGGTTCAGGCAATGCAAGCTGAATCTTGGTCCCACTTTAAATTTACACTCTGTGCATGGATAAAAGCTATTTTGCAACACAGAGAAACATATCTGAAGGTGTTAGAAGTGTTTTGCATGATTTTTGAAGTTAGACCCTGAAATGTCAGAAAACAGCGTTTCAGCGCAGAACAAAGTTGGTTCAGGCAGTGCAAGCTGAATCTTGGTCCCACTTTAACTTTGCAGTCTGTGCATGAATAAAACCTATTTTGCAACACAGAGAAACATATCTGAAGGTGTTAGAAGTGTTTTGCATGATTTTTGAAGTTAGACCCTGAAATGTCAGAAAACAGCTTTTCAGCGCAGAACAAAGTTGGTTCAGGCAATGCAAGCTGAATCTTGGTCCCACTTTAAATTTACACTCTGTGCATGAATAAAAGCTATTTTGCAACACAGAGAAACATATCTGAAGGTGTTAGAAGTGTTTTGCATGATTTTTGAAGTTAGACTCTGAAATGTCAGAAAACAGCTTTTCAGCGCAGAACAAAGTTGGTTCAGGCAATGCAAGCTGAATCTTGGTCCCACTTTAAATTTACACTCTGTGCATGAATAAAAGCTATTTTGCAACACAGAGAAACATATCTGAAGGTGTTAGAAGTGTTTTGCATGATTTTTGAAGTTAGACCCTGAAATGTCAGAAAACAGCGTTTCAGCGCAGAACAAAGTTGGTTCAGGCAGTGCAAGCTGAATCTTGGTCCCACTTTAACTTTGCAGTCTGTGCATGAATAAAACCTATTTTGCAACACAGAGAAACATATCTGAAGGTGTTAGAAGTGTTTTGCATGATTTTTGAAGTTAGACCCTGAAATGTCAGAAAACAGCTTTTCAGCGCAGAACAAAGTTGGTTCAGGCAATGCAAGCTGAATCTTGGTCCCACTTTAAATTTACACTCTGTGCATGGATAAAAGCTATTTTGCAACACAGAGAAACATATCTGAAGGTGTTAGAAGTGTTTTGCATGATTTTTGAAGTTAGACCCTGAAATGTCAGAAAACAGCTTTCAGCGCAGAACAAAGTTGGTTCAGGCAGTGCAAGCTGAATCTTGGTCCCACTTTAAATTTACACTCTGTGCATGAATAAAAGCTATTTTGCAACACAGAGAAACATATCTGAAGGTGTTAGAAGTGTTTTGCATGATTTTTGAAGTTAGACCCTGAAATGTCAGAAAACAGCTTTTCAGCGCAGAACAAAGTTGGTTCAGGCAATGCAAGCTGAATCTTGGTCCCACTTTAAATTTACACTCTGTGCATGGATAAAAGCTATTTTGCAACACAGAGAAACATATCTGAAGGTGTTAGAAGTGTTTTGCATGATTTTTGAAGTTAGACCCTGAAATGTCAGAAAACAGCTTTTCAGCGCAGAACAAAGTTGGTTCAGGCAATGCAAGCTGAATCTTGGTCCCACTTTAAATTTACACTCTGTGCATGAATAAAAGCTATTTTGCAACACAGAGAAACATATCTGAAGGTGTTAGAAGTGTTTTGCATGATTTTTGAAGTTAGACTCTGAAATGTCAGAAAACAGCTTTTCAGCGCAGAACAAAGTTGGTTCAGGCAATGCAAGCTGAATCTTGGTCCCACTTTAAATTTACACTCTGTGCATGAATAAAAGCTATTTTGCAACACAGAGAAACATATCTGAAGGTGTTAGAAGTGTTTTGCATGATTTTTGAAGTTAGACCCTGAAATGTCAGAAAACAGCGTTTCAGCGCAGAACAAAGTTGGTTCAGGCAGTGCAAGCTGAATCTTGGTCCCACTTTAACTTTGCAGTCTGTGCATGAATAAAACCTATTTTGCAACACAGAGAAACATATCTGAAGGTGTTAGAAGTGTTTTGCATGATTTTTGAAGTTAGACCCTGAAATGTCAGAAAACAGCGTTTCAGCGCAGAACAAAGTTGGTTCAGGCAATGCAAGCTGAATCTCTGTCCCACTTTAACTTTGCAGTCTGTGCATGAATAAAACCTATTTTGCAACACAGAGAAACATATCTGAAGGTGTTAGAAGTGTTTTGCATGATTTTTGAAGTTAGAACCTGAAATGTCAGAAAACAGCGTTTCAGCGCAGAACAAAGTTGGTTCAGGCAATGCAAGCTGAATCTTGGTCCCACTTTAACTTTGCAGTCTGTGCATGAATAAAACCTATTTTGCAACACAGAGAAACATATCTGAAGGTGTTAGAAGTTTTTTGCATGATTTTTGAAGTTAGACCCTGAAATGTCAGAAAACAGCTTTTCAGCGCAGAACAAAGTTGGTTCAGGCAATGCAAGCTGAATCTTGGTCCCACATTAAATTTACACTCTGTGCATGAATAAAAGCTATTTTGCAACACAGAGAAACATATCTGAAGGTGTTAGAAGTGTTTTGCATGATTTTTGAAGTTAGACTCTGAAATGTCAGAAAACAGCTTTTCAGCGCAGAACAAAGTTGGTTCAGGCAATGCAAGCTGAATCTTGGTCCCACTTTAAATTTACACTCTGTGCATGAATAAAAGCTATTTTGCAACACAGAGAAACATATCTGAAGGTGTTAGAAGTGTTTTGCATGATTTTTGAAGTTAGACCCTGAAATGTCAGAAAACAGCTTTTCAGCGCAGAACAAAGTTGGTTCAGGCAATGCAAGCTGAATCTTGGTCCCACTTTAAATTTACACTCTGTGCATGAATAAAAGCTATTTTGCAACACAGAGAAACATATCTGAAGGTGTTAGAAGTGTTTTGCATGATTTTTGAAGTTAGACTCTGAAATGTCAGAAAACAGCTTTTCAGCGCAGAACAAAGTTGGTTCAGGCAATGCAAGCTGAATCTTGGTCCCACTTTAAATTTACACTCTGTGCATGGATAAAAGCTATTTTCCAACACAGAGAAACATATCTGAAGGTGTTAGAAGTGTTTTGCATGATTTTTGAAGTAAGACCCTGAAATGTCAGAAAACAGCGTTTCAGCGCAGAACAAAGTTGGTTCAGGCAGTGCAAGCTGAATCTTGGTCCCACTTTAAATTTACACTCTGTGCATGAATAAAAGCTATTTTGCAACACAGAGAAACATATCTGAAGGTGTTAGAAGTGTTTTGCATGATTTTTGAAGTTAGACTCTGAAATGTCAGAAAACAGCTTTTCAGCGCAGAACAAAGTTGGTTCAGGCAATGCAAGCTGAATCTTGGTCCCACTTTAACTTTGCAGTCTGTGCATGAATAAAACCTATTTTGCAACACAGAGAAACATATCTGAAGGTGTTAGAAGTGTTTTGCATGATTTTTGAAGTTAGACCCTGAAATGTCAGAAAACAGCTTTTCAGCGCAGAACAAAGTTGGTTCAGGCAATGCAAGCTGAATCTTGGTCCCACTTTAAATTTACACTCTGTGCATGAATAAAAGCTATTTTGCAACACAGAGAAACATATCTGAAGGTGTTAGAAGTGTTTTGCATGATTTTTGAAGTTAGACTCTGAAATGTCAGAAAACAGCTTTTCAGCGCAGAACAAAGTTGGTTCAGGCAATGCAAGCTGAATCTTGGTCCCACTTTAAATTTACACTCTGTGCATGAATAAAAGCTATTTTGCAACACAGAGAAACATATCTGAAGGTGTTAGAAGTGTTTTGCATGATTTTTGAAGTTAGACCCTGAAATGTCAGAAAACAGCGTTTCAGCGCAGAACAAAGTTGGTTCAGGCAATGCAAGCTGAATCTTGGTCCCACTTTAACTTTGCAGTCTGTGCATGAATAAAACCTATTTTGCAACACAGAGAAACATATCTGAAGGTGTTAGAAGTGTTTTGCATGATTTTTGAAGTTAGACCCTGAAATGTCAGAAAACAGCTTTTCAGCGCAGAACAAAGTTGGTTCAGGCAATGCAAGCTGAATCTTGGTCCCACTTTAAATTTACACTCTGTGCATGGATAAAAGCTATTTTGCAACACAGAGAAACATATCTGAAGGTGTTAGAAGTGTTTTGCATGATTTTTGAAGTTAGACCCTGAAATGTCAGAAAACAGCGTTTCAGCGCAGAACAAAGTTGGTTCAGGCAGTGCAAGCTGAATCTTGGTCCCACTTTAACTTTGCAGTCTGTGCATGAATAAAACCTATTTTGCAACACAGAGAAACATATCTGAAGGTGTTAGAAGTGTTTTGCATGATTTTTGAAGTTAGACCCTGAAATGTCAGAAAACAGCTTTTCAGCGCAGAACAAAGTTGGTTCAGGCAATGCAAGCTGAATCTTGGTCCCACTTTAAATTTACACTCTGTGCATGAATAAAAGCTATTTTGCAACACAGAGAAACATATCTGAAGGTGTTAGAAGTGTTTTGCATGATTTTTGAAGTTAGACTCTGAAATGTCAGAAAACAGCTTTTCAGCGCAGAACAAAGTTGGTTCAGGCAATGCAAGCTGAATCTTGGTCCCACTTTAAATTTACACTCTGTGCATGAATAAAAGCTATTTTGCAACACAGAGAAACATATCTGAAGGTGTTAGAAGTGTTTTGCATGATTTTTGAAGTTAGACCCTGAAATGTCAGAAAACAGCGTTTCAGCGCAGAACAAAGTTGGTTCAGGCAGTGCAAGCTGAATCTTGGTCCCACTTTAACTTTGCAGTCTGTGCATGAATAAAACCTATTTTGCAACACAGAGAAACATATCTGAAGGTGTTAGAAGTGTTTTGCATGATTTTTGAAGTTAGACCCTGAAATGTCAGAAAACAGCTTTTCAGCGCAGAACAAAGTTGGTTCAGGCAATGCAAGCTGAATCTTGGTCCCACTTTAAATTTACACTCTGTGCATGGATAAAAGCTATTTTGCAACACAGAGAAACATATCTGAAGGTGTTAGAAGTGTTTTGCATGATTTTTGAAGTTAGACCCTGAAATGTCAGAAAACAGCGTTTCAGCGCAGAACAAAGTTGGTTCAGGCAGTGCAAGCTGAATCTTGGTCCCACTTTAAATTTACACTCTGTGCATGAATAAAAGCTATTTTGCAACACAGAGAAACATATCTGAAGGTGTTAGAAGTGTTTTGCATGATTTTTGAAGTTAGACCCTGAAATGTCAGAAAACAGCTTTTCAGCGCAGAACAAAGTTGGTTCAGGCAATGCAAGCTGAATCTTGGTCCCACTTTAAATTTACACTCTGTGCATGGATAAAAGCTATTTTGCAACACAGAGAAACATATCTGAAGGTGTTAGAAGTGTTTTGCATGATTTTTGAAGTTAGACCCTGAAATGTCAGAAAACAGCGTTTCAGCGTAGAACAAAGTTGGTTCAGGCAGTGCAAGCTGAATCTTGGTCCCACTTTAAATTTACACTCTGTGCATGAATAAAAGCTATTTTGCAACACAGAGAAACATATCTGAAGGTGTTAGAAGTGTTTTGCATGATTTTTGAAGTTAGACCCTGAAATGTCAGAAAACAGCTTTTCAGCGCAGAACAAAGTTGGTTCAGGCAATGCAAGCTGAATCTTGGTCCCACTTTAAATTTACACTCTGTGCATGAATAAAAGCTATTTTGCAACACAGAGAAACATATCTGAAGGTGTTAGAAGTGTTTTGCATGATTTTTGAAGTTAGACTCTGAAATGTCAGAAAACAGCTTTTCAGCGCAGAACAAAGTTGGTTCAGGCAATGCAAGCTGAATCTTGGTCCCACTTTAAATTTACACTCTGTGCATGAATAAAAGCTATTTTGCAACACAGAGAAACATATCTGAAGGTGTTAGAAGTGTTTTGCATGATTTTTGAAGTTAGACCCTGAAATGTCAGAAAACAGCGTTTCAGCGCAGAACAAAGTTGGTTCAGGCAGTGCAAGCTGAATCTTGGTCCCACTTTAACTTTGCAGTCTGTGCATGAATAAAACCTATTTTGCAACACAGAGAAACATATCTGAAGGTGTTAGAAGTGTTTTGCATGATTTTTGAAGTTAGACCCTGAAATGTCAGAAAACAGCGTTTCAGCGCAGAACAAAGTTGGTTCAGGCAATGCAAGCTGAATCTCTGTCCCACTTTAACTTTGCAGTCTGTGCATGAATAAAACCTATTTTGCAACACAGAGAAACATATCTGAAGGTGTTAGAAGTGTTTTGCATGATTTTTGAAGTTAGAACCTGAAATGTCAGAAAACAGCGTTTCAGCGCAGAACAAAGTTGGTTCAGGCAATGCAAGCTGAATCTTGGTCCCACTTTAACTTTGCAGTCTGTGCATGAATAAAACCTATTTTGCAACACAGAGAAACATATCTGAAGGTGTTAGAAGTTTTTTGCATGATTTTTGAAGTTAGACCCTGAAATGTCAGAAAACAGCTTTTCAGCGCAGAACAAAGTTGGTTCAGGCAATGCAAGCTGAATCTTGGTCCCACATTAAATTTACACTCTGTGCATGAATAAAAGCTATTTTGCAACACAGAGAAACATATCTGAAGGTGTTAGAAGTGTTTTGCATGATTTTTGAAGTTAGACTCTGAAATGTCAGAAAACAGCTTTTCAGCGCAGAACAAAGTTGGTTCAGGCAATGCAAGCTGAATCTTGGTCCCACTTTAAATTTACACTCTGTGCATGAATAAAAGCTATTTTGCAACACAGAGAAACATATCTGAAGGTGTTAGAAGTGTTTTGCATGATTTTTGAAGTTAGACCCTGAAATGTCAGAAAACAGCGTTTCAGCGCAGAACAAAGTTGGTTCAGGCAATGCAAGCTGAATCTTGGTCCCACTTTAACTTTGCAGTCTGTGCATGAATAAAACCTATTTTGCAACACAGAGAAACATATCTGAAGGTGTTAGAAGTGTTTTGCATGATTTTTGAAGTTAGACCCTGAAATGTCAGAAAACAGCTTTTCAGCGCAGAACAAAGTTGGTTCAGGCAATGCAAGCTGAATCTTGGTCCCACTTTAAATTTACACTCTGTGCATGGATAAAAGCTATTTTGCAACACAGAGAAACATATCTGAAGGTGTTAGAAGTGTTTTGCATGATTTTTGAAGTTAGACCCTGAAATGTCAGAAAACAGCGTTTCAGCGCAGAACAAAGTTGGTTCAGGCAGTGCAAGCTGAATCTTGGTCCCACTTTAACTTTGCAGTCTGTGCATGAATAAAACCTATTTTGCAACACAGAGAAACATATCTGAAGGTGTTAGAAGTGTTTTGCATGATTTTTGAAGTTAGACCCTGAAATGTCAGAAAACAGCTTTTCAGCGCAGAACAAAGTTGGTTCAGGCAATGCAAGCTGAATCTTGGTCCCACTTTAAATTTACACTCTGTGCATGAATAAAAGCTATTTTGCAACACAGAGAAACATATCTGAAGGTGTTAGAAGTGTTTTGCATGATTTTTGAAGTTAGACTCTGAAATGTCAGAAAACAGCTTTTCAGCGCAGAACAAAGTTGGTTCAGGCAATGCAAGCTGAATCTTGGTCCCACTTTAAATTTACACTCTGTGCATGAATAAAAGCTATTTTGCAACACAGAGAAACATATCTGAAGGTGTTAGAAGTGTTTTGCATGATTTTTGAAGTTAGACCCTGAAATGTCAGAAAACAGCGTTTCAGCGCAGAACAAAGTTGGTTCAGGCAGTGCAAGCTGAATCTTGGTCCCACTTTAACTTTGCAGTCTGTGCATGAATAAAACCTATTTTGCAACACAGAGAAACATATCTGAAGGTGTTAGAAGTGTTTTGCATGATTTTTGAAGTTAGACCCTGAAATGTCAGAAAACAGCTTTTCAGCGCAGAACAAAGTTGGTTCAGGCAATGCAAGCTGAATCTTGGTCCCACTTTAAATTTACACTCTGTGCATGGATAAAAGCTATTTTGCAACACAGAGAAACATATCTGAAGGTGTTAGAAGTGTTTTGCATGATTTTTGAAGTTAGACCCTGAAATGTCAGAAAACAGCTTTCAGCGCAGAACAAAGTTGGTTCAGGCAGTGCAAGCTGAATCTTGGTCCCACTTTAAATTTACACTCTGTGCATGAATAAAAGCTATTTTGCAACACAGAGAAACATATCTGAAGGTGTTAGAAGTGTTTTGCATGATTTTTGAAGTTAGACCCTGAAATGTCAGAAAACAGCTTTTCAGCGCAGAACAAAGTTGGTTCAGGCAATGCAAGCTGAATCTTGGTCCCACTTTAAATTTACACTCTGTGCATGGATAAAAGCTATTTTGCAACACAGAGAAACATATCTGAAGGTGTTAGAAGTGTTTTGCATGATTTTTGAAGTTAGACCCTGAAATGTCAGAAAACAGCTTTTCAGCGCAGAACAAAGTTGGTTCAGGCAATGCAAGCTGAATCTTGGTCCCACTTTAAATTTACACTCTGTGCATGAATAAAAGCTATTTTGCAACACAGAGAAACATATCTGAAGGTGTTAGAAGTGTTTTGCATGATTTTTGAAGTTAGACTCTGAAATGTCAGAAAACAGCTTTTCAGCGCAGAACAAAGTTGGTTCAGGCAATGCAAGCTGAATCTTGGTCCCACTTTAAATTTACACTCTGTGCATGAAT
The DNA here is from genome assembly GCF_049309525.1 of Garra rufa. NCBI lineage: Eukaryota > Metazoa > Chordata > Actinopteri > Cypriniformes > Cyprinidae > Garra > Garra rufa. The sequence continues at coordinate 1,331,507 of NW_027394278.1, read as the reverse complement.
AAAAGCTATTTTGCAACACAGAGAAACATATCTGAAGGTGTTAGAAGTGTTTTGCATGATTTTTGAAGTTAGACCCTGAAATGTCAGAAAACAGCGTTTCAGCGCAGAACAAAGTTGGTTCAGGCAGTGCAAGCTGAATCTTGGTCCCACTTTAACTTTGCAGTCTGTGCATGAATAAAACCTATTTTGCAACACAGAGAAACATATCTGAAGGTGTTAGAAGTGTTTTGCATGATTTTTGAAGTTAGACCCTGAAATGTCAGAAAACAGCGTTTCAGCGCAGAACAAAGTTGGTTCAGGCAATGCAAGCTGAATCTCTGTCCCACTTTAACTTTGCAGTCTGTGCATGAATAAAACCTATTTTGCAACACAGAGAAACATATCTGAAGGTGTTAGAAGTGTTTTGCATGATTTTTGAAGTTAGAACCTGAAATGTCAGAAAACAGCGTTTCAGCGCAGAACAAAGTTGGTTCAGGCAATGCAAGCTGAATCTTGGTCCCACTTTAACTTTGCAGTCTGTGCATGAATAAAACCTATTTTGCAACACAGAGAAACATATCTGAAGGTGTTAGAAGTTTTTTGCATGATTTTTGAAGTTAGACCCTGAAATGTCAGAAAACAGCTTTTCAGCGCAGAACAAAGTTGGTTCAGGCAATGCAAGCTGAATCTTGGTCCCACATTAAATTTACACTCTGTGCATGAATAAAAGCTATTTTGCAACACAGAGAAACATATCTGAAGGTGTTAGAAGTGTTTTGCATGATTTTTGAAGTTAGACTCTGAAATGTCAGAAAACAGCTTTTCAGCGCAGAACAAAGTTGGTTCAGGCAATGCAAGCTGAATCTTGGTCCCACTTTAAATTTACACTCTGTGCATGAATAAAAGCTATTTTGCAACACAGAGAAACATATCTGAAGGTGTTAGAAGTGTTTTGCATGATTTTTGAAGTTAGACCCTGAAATGTCAGAAAACAGCTTTTCAGCGCAGAACAAAGTTGGTTCAGGCAATGCAAGCTGAATCTTGGTCCCACTTTAAATTTACACTCTGTGCATGAATAAAAGCTATTTTGCAACACAGAGAAACATATCTGAAGGTGTTAGAAGTGTTTTGCATGATTTTTGAAGTTAGACTCTGAAATGTCAGAAAACAGCTTTTCAGCGCAGAACAAAGTTGGTTCAGGCAATGCAAGCTGAATCTTGGTCCCACTTTAAATTTACACTCTGTGTATGGATAAAAGCTATTTTCCAACACAGAGAAACATATCTGAAGGTGTTAGAAGTGTTTTGCATGATTTTTGAAGTAAGACCCTGAAATGTCAGAAAACAGCGTTTCAGCGCAGAACAAAGTTGGTTCAGGCAGTGCAAGCTGAATCTTGGTCCCACTTTAAATTTACACTCTGTGCATGAATAAAAGCTATTTTGCAACACAGAGAAACATATCTGAAGGTGTTAGAAGTGTTTTGCATGATTTTTGAAGTTAGACTCTGAAATGTCAGAAAACAGCTTTTCAGCGCAGAACAAAGTTGGTTCAGGCAATGCAAGCTGAATCTTGGTCCCACTTTAACTTTGCAGTCTGTGCATGAATAAAACCTATTTTGCAACACAGAGAAACATATCTGAAGGTGTTAGAAGTGTTTTGCATGATTTTTGAAGTTAGACCCTGAAATGTCAGAAAACAGCTTTTCAGCGCAGAACAAAGTTGGTTCAGGCAATGCAAGCTGAATCTTGGTCCCACTTTAAATTTACACTCTGTGCATGAATAAAAGCTATTTTGCAACACAGAGAAACATATCTGAAGGTGTTAGAAGTGTTTTGCATGATTTTTGAAGTTAGACTCTGAAATGTCAGAAAACAGCTTTTCAGCGCAGAACAAAGTTGGTTCAGGCAATGCAAGCTGAATCTTGGTCCCACTTTAAATTTACACTCTGTGCATGAATAAAAGCTATTTTGCAACACAGAGAAACATATCTGAAGGTGTTAGAAGTGTTTTGCATGATTTTTGAAGTTAGACCCTGAAATGTCAGAAAACAGCGTTTCAGCGCAGAACAAAGTTGGTTCAGGCAATGCAAGCTGAATCTTGGTCCCACTTTAACTTTGCAGTCTGTGCATGAATAAAACCTATTTTGCAACACAGAGAAACATATCTGAAGGTGTTAGAAGTGTTTTGCATGATTTTTGAAGTTAGACCCTGAAATGTCAGAAAACAGCTTTTCAGCGCAGAACAAAGTTGGTTCAGGCAATGCAAGCTGAATCTTGGTCCCACTTTAAATTTACACTCTGTGCATGGATAAAAGCTATTTTGCAACACAGAGAAACATATCTGAAGGTGTTAGAAGTGTTTTGCATGATTTTTGAAGTTAGACCCTGAAATGTCAGAAAACAGCGTTTCAGCGCAGAACAAAGTTGGTTCAGGCAGTGCAAGCTGAATCTTGGTCCCACTTTAACTTTGCAGTCTGTGCATGAATAAAACCTATTTTGCAACACAGAGAAACATATCTGAAGGTGTTAGAAGTGTTTTGCATGATTTTTGAAGTTAGACCCTGAAATGTCAGAAAACAGCTTTTCAGCGCAGAACAAAGTTGGTTCAGGCAATGCAAGCTGAATCTTGGTCCCACTTTAAATTTACACTCTGTGCATGAATAAAAGCTATTTTGCAACACAGAGAAACATATCTGAAGGTGTTAGAAGTGTTTTGCATGATTTTTGAAGTTAGACTCTGAAATGTCAGAAAACAGCTTTTCAGCGCAGAACAAAGTTGGTTCAGGCAATGCAAGCTGAATCTTGGTCCCACTTTAAATTTACACTCTGTGCATGAATAAAAGCTATTTTGCAACACAGAGAAACATATCTGAAGGTGTTAGAAGTGTTTTGCATGATTTTTGAAGTTAGACCCTGAAATGTCAGAAAACAGCGTTTCAGCGCAGAACAAAGTTGGTTCAGGCAGTGCAAGCTGAATCTTGGTCCCACTTTAACTTTGCAGTCTGTGCATGAATAAAACCTATTTTGCAACACAGAGAAACATATCTGAAGGTGTTAGAAGTGTTTTGCATGATTTTTGAAGTTAGACCCTGAAATGTCAGAAAACAGCTTTTCAGCGCAGAACAAAGTTGGTTCAGGCAATGCAAGCTGAATCTTGGTCCCACTTTAAATTTACACTCTGTGCATGGATAAAAGCTATTTTGCAACACAGAGAAACATATCTGAAGGTGTTAGAAGTGTTTTGCATGATTTTTGAAGTTAGACCCTGAAATGTCAGAAAACAGCGTTTCAGCGCAGAACAAAGTTGGTTCAGGCAGTGCAAGCTGAATCTTGGTCCCACTTTAAATTTACACTCTGTGCATGAATAAAAGCTATTTTGCAACACAGAGAAACATATCTGAAGGTGTTAGAAGTGTTTTGCATGATTTTTGAAGTTAGACCCTGAAATGTCAGAAAACAGCTTTTCAGCGCAGAACAAAGTTGGTTCAGGCAATGCAAGCTGAATCTTGGTCCCACTTTAAATTTACACTCTGTGCATGGATAAAAGCTATTTTGCAACACAGAGAAACATATCTGAAGGTGTTAGAAGTGTTTTGCATGATTTTTGAAGTTAGACCCTGAAATGTCAGAAAACAGCGTTTCAGCGTAGAACAAAGTTGGTTCAGGCAGTGCAAGCTGAATCTTGGTCCCACTTTAAATTTACACTCTGTGCATGAATAAAAGCTATTTTGCAACACAGAGAAACATATCTGAAGGTGTTAGAAGTGTTTTGCATGATTTTTGAAGTTAGACCCTGAAATGTCAGAAAACAGCTTTTCAGCGCAGAACAAAGTTGGTTCAGGCAATGCAAGCTGAATCTTGGTCCCACTTTAAATTTACACTCTGTGCATGAATAAAAGCTATTTTGCAACACAGAGAAACATATCTGAAGGTGTTAGAAGTGTTTTGCATGATTTTTGAAGTTAGACTCTGAAATGTCAGAAAACAGCTTTTCAGCGCAGAACAAAGTTGGTTCAGGCAATGCAAGCTGAATCTTGGTCCCACTTTAAATTTACACTCTGTGCATGAATAAAAGCTATTTTGCAACACAGAGAAACATATCTGAAGGTGTTAGAAGTGTTTTGCATGATTTTTGAAGTTAGACCCTGAAATGTCAGAAAACAGCGTTTCAGCGCAGAACAAAGTTGGTTCAGGCAGTGCAAGCTGAATCTTGGTCCCACTTTAACTTTGCAGTCTGTGCATGAATAAAACCTATTTTGCAACACAGAGAAACATATCTGAAGGTGTTAGAAGTGTTTTGCATGATTTTTGAAGTTAGACCCTGAAATGTCAGAAAACAGCGTTTCAGCGCAGAACAAAGTTGGTTCAGGCAATGCAAGCTGAATCTCTGTCCCACTTTAACTTTGCAGTCTGTGCATGAATAAAACCTATTTTGCAACACAGAGAAACATATCTGAAGGTGTTAGAAGTGTTTTGCATGATTTTTGAAGTTAGAACCTGAAATGTCAGAAAACAGCGTTTCAGCGCAGAACAAAGTTGGTTCAGGCAATGCAAGCTGAATCTTGGTCCCACTTTAACTTTGCAGTCTGTGCATGAATAAAACCTATTTTGCAACACAGAGAAACATATCTGAAGGTGTTAGAAGTTTTTTGCATGATTTTTGAAGTTAGACCCTGAAATGTCAGAAAACAGCTTTTCAGCGCAGAACAAAGTTGGTTCAGGCAATGCAAGCTGAATCTTGGTCCCACATTAAATTTACACTCTGTGCATGAATAAAAGCTATTTTGCAACACAGAGAAACATATCTGAAGGTGTTAGAAGTGTTTTGCATGATTTTTGAAGTTAGACTCTGAAATGTCAGAAAACAGCTTTTCAGCGCAGAACAAAGTTGGTTCAGGCAATGCAAGCTGAATCTTGGTCCCACTTTAAATTTACACTCTGTGCATGAATAAAAGCTATTTTGCAACACAGAGAAACATATCTGAAGGTGTTAGAAGTGTTTTGCATGATTTTTGAAGTTAGACCCTGAAATGTCAGAAAACAGCTTTTCAGCGCAGAACAAAGTTGGTTCAGGCAATGCAAGCTGAATCTTGGTCCCACTTTAAATTTACACTCTGTGCATGAATAAAAGCTATTTTGCAACACAGAGAAACATATCTGAAGGTGTTAGAAGTGTTTTGCATGATTTTTGAAGTTAGACTCTGAAATGTCAGAAAACAGCTTTTCAGCGCAGAACAAAGTTGGTTCAGGCAATGCAAGCTGAATCTTGGTCCCACTTTAAATTTACACTCTGTGCATGGATAAAAGCTATTTTCCAACACAGAGAAACATATCTGAAGGTGTTAGAAGTGTTTTGCATGATTTTTGAAGTAAGACCCTGAAATGTCAGAAAACAGCGTTTCAGCGCAGAACAAAGTTGGTTCAGGCAGTGCAAGCTGAATCTTGGTCCCACTTTAAATTTACACTCTGTGCATGAATAAAAGCTATTTTGCAACACAGAGAAACATATCTGAAGGTGTTAGAAGTGTTTTGCATGATTTTTGAAGTTAGACTCTGAAATGTCAGAAAACAGCTTTTCAGCGCAGAACAAAGTTGGTTCAGGCAATGCAAGCTGAATCTTGGTCCCACTTTAACTTTGCAGTCTGTGCATGAATAAAACCTATTTTGCAACACAGAGAAACATATCTGAAGGTGTTAGAAGTGTTTTGCATGATTTTTGAAGTTAGACCCTGAAATGTCAGAAAACAGCTTTTCAGCGCAGAACAAAGTTGGTTCAGGCAATGCAAGCTGAATCTTGGTCCCACTTTAAATTTACACTCTGTGCATGAATAAAAGCTATTTTGCAACACAGAGAAACATATCTGAAGGTGTTAGAAGTGTTTTGCATGATTTTTGAAGTTAGACTCTGAAATGTCAGAAAACAGCTTTTCAGCGCAGAACAAAGTTGGTTCAGGCAATGCAAGCTGAATCTTGGTCCCACTTTAAATTTACACTCTGTGCATGAATAAAAGCTATTTTGCAACACAGAGAAACATATCTGAAGGTGTTAGAAGTGTTTTGCATGATTTTTGAAGTTAGACCCTGAAATGTCAGAAAACAGCGTTTCAGCGCAGAACAAAGTTGGTTCAGGCAATGCAAGCTGAATCTTGGTCCCACTTTAACTTTGCAGTCTGTGCATGAATAAAACCTATTTTGCAACACAGAGAAACATATCTGAAGGTGTTAGAAGTGTTTTGCATGATTTTTGAAGTTAGACCCTGAAATGTCAGAAAACAGCTTTTCAGCGCAGAACAAAGTTGGTTCAGGCAATGCAAGCTGAATCTTGGTCCCACTTTAAATTTACACTCT